>NC_080081.1:13281118-13395461 GCF_949987535.1 Balaenoptera acutorostrata
GATGGATTGGAAATAAATAGGATCAAATAATTCCACATGAGGAATTGAGGAAGTGATTAGAAATAGTAAAATTGGAGAATAATTTTTCTCTGATGCAAAATATTTCCTGGGAGAGGCTGGGACTCAAATAATGATAAGCATACTAATAAAAATACCTAATATAGTGCTGTCCCAACCATCAGCAAGGGAGGATCTTCTCACTTGGGCTCTGGGATGCCTAGTTTAACATTCTTGCTCCTGCAGGCTGGCACGCCCAGAGGTTGGACTGGTTGCCCATCAACATGATAGTGCAAAAGGGGCATTCAGTGCCCATTCACGGTGGAGTGGAGAGGGGGCTTTCTCCACGCGTCCCCATCAGGCAATACAGAAAACTTGTCTCTGATGCCGTCAGGGACCTCAGGATCCAATGATTCAGACCCCGGTTCTCTTGGATGGTGTAGCCGAGTTTCAGAGAAGGGAAAATGCTGTTCTCAGGTTATGGCAAGAGGGCTGCGTCCTAGATCTGGAGATTCCGACAGGTGCTCTCCCCACACAGTTACAAACTATTTTTACACCACTTTGCTGAGCTGTGGGGGGCAGGCCTGTAATTGCATACAGTGAAAAGACCCTCTGGCGGAGGTCTTCAATTTAGAGAGCCGGAATTTAAGTTGCTTCCACCCCATACTAAATGAAAGGCCGTGAACTGTGGGCAAGCAGGTGATAGTTCTGGACCCAGACGACAGGACCCAGGACCGCAGCTGCCCTGGTGCAAGAGCCCCTCCTGCCAGGCTGTGTTTGCTCCTCTGCGAATACTCCCTTTGGGCAGTTTCGCGCAAAACAGACATGATGTCCAGCGATCCCCGGGAGAGGAAACTGCTGTCACTCTGCTGGCCATGAAAGTGGGCGAGGGAGGACGCTGGCCCCTGCCTGCTGGGCGGGACCGGGGCGCACCTGCTGCGTGGGCTCCGAGCGGTGGGAGGGGCGGGGGCGGCGCGCGGGCCTCTGCTCCGACTGTCCCGCCGCCGGGGCGCAGCCGCGCTCCGACGGCCACTCGGGGCGCACGGCGGCCGCGCCTGGGGTGCCAGGTGAGCCGCGATCCGGGGGGGAGCGGGCCCCGCGGGCGGGAGGGAGCCGGGTACGGGGGACCTGCGCTGATCCGGGAGCGGGGACCCAGGTTGCGGGACGCCCTGAGCCAGTGGGAACAGAGCCCCCCCGGCACGTCTCTGCTGCAGGACCAGGCGAAGGCCAGAGCCCCAGGTCCCCAACTTCTTATCTCGGGGCAGCAGTAGCAACCCCGCATCCTGGCAGGGGGCAGGGGCTCATGTGGGCAAAATAAAAGCCTAGAATGGCCAGAGATTTGTCTCAGGGAGGCCTGGAGAAGTTCCAGACTATGGATTTCTCCTACCTTTTTCACGACCAAGCGTGGGGACTTTGGGGGCAGAGAGTTCATCTCTGACATCGATTGATTCCGCCCTCCGGATGCGTACTTAGTCACACTGTATGCTTCTGGGCTTTATGGTGTTAGCAAAGCCCAAAGACGCCGCCCCACAAACCCCTCAGCAAGCACACCAACAAAACATTTTCCCCTGAAATGCCTTTATTATATCTTGTTTTGTTTCTTTGCTATAGATTAAGCGAACAAGTTTAGGATTGTCTCTAAACCTCCAAATTGGATGTAAAACTTTTGTGTGTCTGTGTGTGCATTTCCATAGATTTTATTTGATTGGAGAATATCAAAGATCAAAGAGCTAAAATCATACCTTTGGGCCCCATCAATGTGGCAGGTCCTAAGGGTCGTCGGGGTACCTGAGTTGCAGATTCTTATTTGAAATTTGGGTCTGAGGGAAGAGTTGGGGAGAGGGGTCCTTCAGTGTCCAGGGAGGACAACATTCACCCTCTTCACAAGTGTGTCTGGGCTGAGAACTGGTCTGCTTTCCACAAGTACGAAATTAAATTAGTTTACAAATATGTAGATGAGGAAACCAAGATGAATCTTTGTGAATGAAAGGTCTCTCCAAGGTTCTTCTTGGTAACCACATGCAACCCTAGCTGTGGGGTTTCCAAGGCCTCTGAGGGAGGGTGAGAGGAGCAGTGCTCCAAGTTTATCCCTCCCTGGTCCACTGGAAATTTGGGAAAAGGAGGAGAGAATGGGTGTCAACTTAGCCTTGGGTTTTCAGCACCATAAGAAACCAGGGTGTGGCAGGGGGAGCTGCAGAGGAGTCGGGGGCTGTTGGATAAGGAGTTTATTACAAGATTATCAGATACCCTAGGAAAACCACATTGCTTCATTAATCCCACCTGACTTGTTCCCACCAAGTGGGCAAGAATCCTCTATGGACACAAAGTAGCTTATGCTGCACCCTGAGTAGATACCACGTCCTGTCCTGCCTTCTTTATCCGCAGAAGCTTGCAATCCCAGTCTGTGAGGTTCATATGCAGGCTGGCCTTAGGATAACGGTCCTGAGCTGTGCATTCCCCAAACACTGACATCCTGCAGCTAGCCTCAAACACTCCCAATCTCTTCCAAATTTCAGAGAAAAGAGTAGAGGCTAAAATTATGGAGGTTTTTTCCCATCATAAAAAATTCCCAGATCTTTGGTGCTTGCTTTTATTTGTGTGGCATCTAGTTTAGTTCAAACATATCCATCTGGTTATGTTGAAGCTTAATAGATCATTCTTTCTAGTTTATACAGAGTCCGGTAGTCCTCAGTGGTCTGTAACCACCCTGTGACTGAGATCCACAGTAGGGAATACACCACATCATTCCACAATGTCCTTTGAATAGAAATGGTGCCTTTGTGGCCATCCGGTGCTCTGGTGGCAGCAGTGAATTGCACAGGACTCTGGAACTGTCGAGGAAAGAAACTGCCTCATTCTACTTCGCTCACAGCCCTGACCAGTTTTTGTCTCCTGTTCTTAACTTCACACATATTTTGTAAACTCAAACCATTCTTTTAGTGAGGTTTAGGGGAGAGGGGTGACACTTCTTAGTCAACCCCTGCACCCTTACAATTGGTCAGGCATTGTTCAATAAATCCCAAGCTGCACTGTTGTTTTTCAAAACAATAAGGTGGTTGTTTCTACCTACAGCCTGCCTTTTCCTGATATGATTATGGTTTAAAATGGCCCCATAACATGGCAGGGGTTTATTTGCAATAACAGAAATTAATTTTGCACCTTAGTTTAAAATCCATTAAAGAATCAAACTTTTATTTTTGAATAACCATTGCTGCTTTACTAGCTTTTCGGCACAAGATAAATTTTGCTGATGTTAGTCGTGATTCTTTTATTCAACAATATTTATTGAGGCCCACACAATAAATATGTGTGTCGGCCCCTGGGGTACGAGGTGACTTCATGCTTCTGCTTTCAAGGAGCTGGCAGATAAGCAGTCTTGAATCTTGACTTGCTAAGAACAGACTTCAGAAAGTGCTACTTCAGTGGCTCCCTGACCCTGACCATTTTCTTTTGGGTTTAAATGACTGCCTTCTATCCATGCATAAGCCCATTATGGCTTTTGGCCAAGGGAAGAGCTGTCCACTGTGGTTTCCTGGTTTCACAGCACCCTTGCTGGTCAGCAGTGCCTGTCTCCTGTCACCCCTAGTTCTGAGTCTGTGGTAGTTCTACAAATAGCAATACCAGTGAGAGTAAATTAACTGAACCAGGAGAGAAACATTCTCTTTTGATTGGTAATACGTGGTCCCAGCGAGCACTGGCCTCTCACGTGTGGATCCTGACAGCTGCCCTCTCGGACTCTGTCACACCTCAGTGCCTGGCAGGCTTCCTATCCCTGAACCATTCTTTCCCCAATTCATTCAGAATACAAGTAATAAATGTTTAAATGCATTCTGAGATCTCTCTTGAAACCTCTTGAACTCTGTCACACCTCAGTGCCTTTGCACATGTTATTCCCTTTGCCTGGAAGGCCTTTCCTCTCTTCTTGCTAGTTTCAGATTAAATGTTCCCTCCTAAATGATGTTCCTTTAGTGCCCTCTCCTATTCTCTAGGTAGCTGTTCCCTCCCTTCTTTGTAATACCAGTAGCCTTGTACTATTCATCTATCAAAGGACTTAGTGATTAACACCTGACATTTATCGAGCACTTATTATGTGCCCAGTAGTGTTCCAAGTGTTTTTCGTGTCTTTTTTTTTTTTTTTTTGATATATTGACAGTTCCATGAGGTAGGGTTGTATTTTGTTAAAATAATTTCTCTGTCCATCTCCCCGAGTAGACTGAGATAGTGGCTTGTACATCTGTGCATGTTATTCATTTGGTATCTGTAGGACCTGGCAGAGTGCCTAATTAATACACAGTGGGCGCTCCATAAATATGTAAGTGGATGCATTTTACCAACAGCATTTACATCCGAATAATAACCTAATTGTAAGTAATTCTTCTTTTAAATGATCTTCATGCAGAAATTCACAGTCAAAATTTTAGAAAACACTGATAAGCAAGAAGAAGAAAGGTTAAAATCCCACTCCTCTCAGCCCTGGAGAGCGTAAGCAACTTGCTTAGGGACACACAACTACTCTTTGGCCAAGCAGAGTCAAGGTCAGGGCCTCTGGCAATAGCACCCTAGCTCTTAACACTGCATGAAGCTGTTGTTCCACCTCCCCCTGCAAACACACCCCTCACAACATGAGCAAGTTATGTTAGCTGTTAAAATGGGTTGGAAGAGCTGAAATTTGAAAATGAAATCTACCAGACATATAATGTTGGAATGCATGAAATCTACATTTTAGAAATGTCTGGTATTCAGTCTCGTCATGCCTTTGCACTTCCCATGGCATCCCTCATTTAGGGTCATCCAGATTGAGAGGCAGCACAGCGAGGCAGTTTGGAAAGAGAATGGGTTCTAAGTCAGACAAACACAGGTTCAAATCCCAGCTGTGCCACTAGATGTGTTACCAGGAACAGGTCGCAGTTTTAGTCTCTTCTGTAAAATAGAGATAATAAGAAATGTTCTCAGCGTTTTGTCAAGTTTAGAGGTAACACATTGGTGAAGTGCCTCACGCGTGATTAGTGGCGGATCTTGCTGTGGTTAAGTCTCTAATGGTGACACTCTAGGGCATACCTCAACAGCAGCCTGGCCAAGTCGTCTTCTACAGCTACAATGTGGGGTTTTCCACCCCAGTCCTTCATTTTACTTCTCATGGTATTTAACTTTTATATTATTGTTAGATGTCTTTAGTAACTTGCCTTACAGTCATTTTCTTTGAAATTCAATTTCTTCCGCAGGGTCTCTTTGGAGATTAAAGAGAAAAAGTGGCAAATTCAGGCTGTTAGAGCAATTTTCATTGAAAAGTGGATCATTGTTTTCATTACCCTACCATTAATGTTTTCTCTTTTCCTTTAGCAGTGAGTTACTCTCTCTCGCCAAACTGCACTCTCTTGTTTTCTTGCAAAATGAAAGGAGACAACCATGAATGAGCCACTAGATGATTTTGCAAATGCTTCTGATTTCCCCAATTATGCAGCTGCTCTTGGAAATTGCACTGATGAAAAGATCCCACTCAAGACGCACTACCTCCCTGTTATTTATAGCATAATCTTCCTGGTGGGCTTTCCTGGGAACGCAGTAGCAATTTCCACGTACATCTTCAAGATGCGGCCCTGGAGAAGCAGCACCATCATCATGCTGAACCTGGCCTGCACGGACCTGCTGTACCTCACCAGCCTGCCTTTCCTGATTCACTACTACGCCAGCGGAGAAAACTGGATCTTTGGGGATTTCATGTGCAAGTTTATCCGCTTCGGCTTCCACTTTAACCTGTATAGCAGCATCCTGTTTCTCACCTGTTTCAGCATCTTCCGCTACTTTGTCATTATTCACCCGATGAGCTGCTTTTCCATCCATAAAACTCGATGGGCCGTGGTGGCCTGTGGGGTGGTGTGGATCATTTCACTGGTGGCCGTCATTCCCATAACCTTTCTGATCACATCAACCACCAGGACCAACAGATCCGCCTGCCTTGACCTCACCAGTTCAGATGACCTCACGACCATCAAATGGTACAATCTAATTTTGACCGCGACCACCTTCTGCCTCCCCTTGGTGATCGTGACGCTTTGCTATACGATGATTATCTACACCCTAACACAAGGACCGCAGACGCACAGCTGCCTTAAGCAGAAAGCTCGAAGACTAACCATTTTGCTGCTCCTCGTGTTTTATATATGCTTTCTGCCTTTCCATATCTTGAGGGTCATTCGGATTGAATCTCGCCTGCTTTCCATCAGCTGCTCCATTGAGAATCAGATCCATGAGGCGTACATCGTTTCTAGACCACTGGCTGCCCTGAACACCTTTGGCAACCTGTTACTGTATGTGGTGGTCAGCAACAACTTCCAGCAGGCCGTCTGCTCGATGGTGAGATGCAAAGCAGGCGGGGACCTAGAGCAAGGAAAGAAAGTCAGTCACTCAAACAACCCTTGAAGCGTTTCGCATACTCAGCCAAAAAAGAAATGCTGATATTTTACCTGTAACTTCTAAGAAGTCCAGACTATCTCCCTCGGTGGAACTCTTGGTACATGTTGTGCACTCAGGTGATGATGTGTCAGAGCCAGGGCTGCTGCGAGGTCCTTGCAACCTGTCTACCGAGAGCCTCCCTTGGGTAGGTGTAAGAATGGGATACGTGCGTATCAGTAAAGTATCCAGGTGCAGAATTGGACCTCTGGGAACTCAAGGCCCTCTGGGAGGAAATCCAGTCTCACCAACTTTATATATATACATTTATAAAATTATATATAGTGTGTATATATATATATATATATATATATATATTAATTGATGTTCACCTACTTGCCCTAAATCTCTCAGTATTTAATGCCACAACAAGAGAAAGCCAATCTTTTCATTGACAGTTTCTTGCTTCTTTTTTTTTTCTTTTCTTTCTTCTTCTTGCTTCTTTATACGCAGGTCTATTTGTATTGAGGCCCTACGCTCCTCAAGGCATTATTTGTATATTTTTCAATATTTGCTTTTTAAAAAATTCCATATCTTTAATTTTTTTTTCAAACTTTGCTTTGAGATTATTAAACTGTGTTTTTCACTAGGCTTTTTAGTCAGTTGTGTAGATGAAAGCAAGCCAGTACAATACCCTTGAGACCATTCAAAGATGTCCATACAAATAGCTGTGCATACATAATTATGTATGGACATAATTGATGTCCATACATTATTCCCAAATAGGGGAATTACGTCTTTATTGTTGTAGATCATTTTAAAAATTGTTGTTGAATTTATAAAAATGATCAAGTTGTACTAGTAATTATCAACGTGTCCTGGGGAAGGAAGGAGCACTTTTAGGGGAACAGAAGTACTTTTCATGTACTTATTGGGTATTAAATAAAATCTAACATTGTTTTGATTTCTGTGGGAAAATATTCCAGGAAACACTAATTCTCTTTAGATACCTTCTCTTTTGTGCCTCTCTTGAAAATATGTTCTCTATTATAACAGCTAGAGCTATTTTTGAATTGTGTGTATTTAATTATCATTAAATGTAAATATTTGAGAAAATGCCTACTCTGGATATTCAAAACCCTGGTAAATATGTTGATACAATTAATAAACTAATCTAAAATCACTGAATAGGCTGGTAATAGTTTTCTCTGAAAATGTAGCTTTACCGCTATTATACTTACTGGAAGCTTATGTTCTCCATGTTTACAGAACAAAAATAATTTTAAGAATCAGTTATGGAATAAGGTCGGAATAGATGATTGAAACAAAGAAAAGGGTACCATAAGAACTCTCCATGATTTTCACGCTTTTCTAGGACTTAACATCTGACTTAGACCTAAGTTAGGATGCTTGTCAGGAGACTGCAGGCGTGTGGAGGAGAAAGAGGAAAGCCAGCGGCTCTGAGAATGAACTTCTCTGGATGATGGTGTTCTCTCTACCCACTGCCTTCTGAGCCATCTTTTCCTAGGCTTTCTTTTCTTTTTTCTTTTTGGCCGCAATGCGAGGCCTGTGGGATCTTAGTTCCCTGACCAGGGATTGAACCCAGGCCCTGGACAGTAGAAGCACGGAGTCCTATCCTGGGCTTTTTTATAGCATTTGGAATGAGCTCTTTCACTAGAGGGCCCAACTTGCCCCTCTGCGCAGATGCACAGTGTGGAATTGCGTTCAAAATTCCACTTGGAACGGAGAAGCTGGGTAGCTCTCCTCCCCACACCCACACCTCTGATGCGCAGCTCAGCTCCTGGGCCATCACCAAAGCGTGGCCAGAATAGCCTTTATAGTAATACCACTGTTTTTATTCTAGCCCTTTCCTTTCTCTCTCTCCCTCTCTCTCTTTCTTATTCCAAAGATTTCACCCACCAGAGAAAAGCCACGTCAATCTCCTTCATCCCAATCTCAACTTGTCGCTGTAGATTCTTGTATCCTTTTCCTTCTTCCCTCCAGTTTACAGACCAACAAATCATCTCTCTTTCTTTTTTTTTTAAGAATATATTTTATTATTTATTTATTTTCGGCTGCCTTGGGTCTTCGTTGCTGCGCGCGGGCTTTCTCTAGTTGCGGCGAGCGGGGGCTGCTCTTCGTTGCGGTGCGCGGGCTTCTCACTGCGGTGGCTTCTCTTGTTGCGGAGCACGGGCTCTAGGCGTGCGGACTTCAGGAGTTGTGATTCTTTCCACCGTGTCTTAGGTCCTTATTATGCTCTCTTAGGACTTGCTCCAACACTCAATCCCACTTTCTCAAATTTTTAACGTTTCTATTACCCTGGATAGTTGACCTTAGCTTGGGAACATGCATCATTTTCCTTTATCCTCAGAATACCCTCCCCTGACTCAGCAGTTCTGTCATTCTCTTATCTGACTGGTTCCCTGCACTCATGGGTCAGGTGCAGGTGTCTGTCTGCCCTCCTGGGTTCTGCTGTTAGAATACAATCACAAAGCTCCAAGCTAAATTAGATTCAAAGGGTCAGTTTTCTTTTCCAAAGTAAAGACTTTTGGGCTAATTGTTCTGGAGGATGCAGTTTGGAACTGAGGCCAAAAAAGAGATTGATGATACTTCTGAGAATAGAGTGGGACCTGAACGCCCTTTGCCCAGTTGTCCCAGGTGTAGGCAGAGAAAGTACGAGAACAAAAGAGCAGAGCTCTGACTGTCTGCCAGAGAGGGAGCTGTCTGGTCTGCTCACAGCCTAGGAACTAGAAGCAAGTCAGGTTCCCTGAACCTGAGGGTGGGGAACCCAGACACACCTGCTCTGAACTTGGGAGACAGTAATGCCCCCACTTCGTTTTTAACTTTATATCATGGAAATTTTCAAATAATCACAAAATAGAGAAATTAGCAAATGACCTCACATACCCATGGCTTAATTTCATCAATAATCAACATCTTACCAGTCTTGTTTCCTCTATCCCTTCCCACAGTTTTTTCTAGAATATTCAAAAGTAAATCCTAGAAAACATAGTAGTTTCACCAATAAATGCTTCAACATTGATCTCTTTCAAAACATACAAAACCAAAACAAAATAAAAAATGGTTCCTTCACATTATTTAATATCTAATCCATATTTTCTTTCCACTGGTTGCCTCAGAAGTGCCTTTTACAGTTGCTTTTTTTTTTTTTTTCTGAAATCAGGATCCAAACAAGGTCTATGTATTACATTTGGTTGATATGTCTGTTAAATTTCTTTTAATCTATTAGAATTACCCCTCCCTTTATGTATCACTGTTTATTTACTGAAGAAATCAAGCTGTTTGCCCTGTGAAGTTTTCCACACTGTGGGTGTGGCTGTTTGAATTCCATTTAGGTGTTTATCATGATCCTTCACACCTTGTATTTGCTGTAACTTGGAAGGCAGAGCTAGAGGTTAGATTAGATACAGATTAGTTCCTCCCTCCCTCCCTCTGTCATCAGATTCTCCAGCCTTTTTTGCTTTCATAGTTTTCCAGTCGTTGCTTATTGTTGCCATGATACACCAGGCTTTTCACAATGGTGACTTTGAAAGTTCTAACATTCTTCTGCTTTTGTTAGTCATGGCTTTTCTGTAAAGATCTTTGACTCGTCAACTACCTTTACCCCTTCCACTCTGAACATAGCTGCCACTGATCAGGTTTAGCTACTCCTTCACCTTTGGGAAGACACAAGGAAGGGATAGAAAGAGATATGGAAGTTGCCTCTCCATTGTTTCCTCCATGAGAGTGTAAGTGTTGACAGAAATTTCAACAGAATTGCCTTTTAATATGAGGCAAAGTTTTGTTCTTTAACTCTTTGGGGTTGACAGCCATGCCTGTGATCTACAGGGTTGGAGCTGCCCCCTTGGGGAAGGAGGTCATCAGAGGAGCTTGCTTGCTGCTGCCAGGCTTCTCCTCCATACCCACCTGAGTGCCTTTGTGTGTCCTCTTGGGCCAGTGCAGGCCATTTTGGTTTTCCCCCAGAGGTTCTGAGAAGGAGTAGAACAAGACATTAATAACTACAAGGCCACGTAACATTTGGGGTCAAACTTCATTTCCTGTTCTAATTTTATTCTTAAATTTTACCCAGCAACATCACTCAATATAATCTACCTGATATTAGATATTAGATTAGCCCAAATGATATCAAGTGATAGAAGAATAACAACATAAAAATGCCTGAAGGGTGAGAGCCCCTTGTGTTACTGAGTTCCCAGGAAGAAATTAAATCATAATACGCACTGATCTTTTTTTTTTTTAATTCTATTTTCTTTTCTGTGCTTTTATCTGAAAATTTTCTATGGATCCTGCCTTGTACTGTATGCAGTTTGCTACTAAGCCTATCCATTGAATTCCTAGTATCAGATATTGCATTTTTTTTTCATTTATAGGATGTACATTTGGTTCTCTTTATTAATTCTACCATGTCAGTGAATTTCTTTGTCTTTTAATCTATTTTGTCCACCTTTTCCAATATTTTCTAGAACTGAATAATCATAGTTATTTTAAAGTCCTCATCTTTCCATATCTGGATAACCTTCAGGTCTGCTTCCATTGACTGCCATCTTCCTCATATTTATTGGTCACATGATCCTGTCTCCTTTGCATATCTATTAATTTTGACTGAATGACAGAAATTGCATGTGAAAGAATCAAAGAGGCTTCCCTGAGAGGTTTTTCTTTAGTTGTTTTACTTGTCAATTGTCAAATTTCTATTTATCTCCACTGCTCTCTGAAGTTCGGCTACTCTCTTATTCACTAAATAAATCATTTTTTCCTTTAACTCTTTGAACATATTTAAATAGCTGCTTTAACATCTTTGTCTATTAAGTCCAGCGTCTGGCTTGTATTACTTTCCTCTGAATGCTATAACAGTTACCACAAATTTAGTGGTTTCAGGCCACACAAACCTACTCCCTTTCAGAGGTCAGAAGTCTGAAACCAGTTTCACTGGGCTAATGTCAAAGAGCTGGCAGTCCTGCCTTACTTCTGGAAACTCCAGAGGGGAAGCCATTTCCTTGTGTTTTCTGTCTTCTATAAGCTACCCGCATTCCTTGGCTCATGGCCCCTCTTCCCTCTTCAAAGCCAACAGCGTATCATCTTCAAATCTCTCTGACCTGTGCTTTTACCTGAATATCTCCTCTCTCTGACTCTGATTCTCTTGCCTTCTTTTTTATTGTAACTTTTGCAATTCTGCAGGCAATTCAGGATAATCTCCTTATCTCAAAGTTTGTAATGGAATCACGTCTGCAAAGTCCATTTTACTATGGCATGTAACATGTTTACAGGTTCTGGGGATTAGGATGAGGACATTTTGGAAAGGTTATCATGCAGCCTATCACAGTGGTTTCTTAAAGGACAACCAGTTAAAACAACAATAATAACAATATGGTGAATAAATCCTTGTAGAGACTCTATATTCTATTATTGTCCTTTGAAGACTGTTGACTTTTCCTCTAATAGACGCATCAATTACTTGCTAAGCACCTTGAAATTGTGTTGACTTGGTTTTACAATTTAAGGACAGATTTGTGAAAAGCCCAAGATGTTTTCCAAGCCCTTTTAAGAAGCAGGACCCAACCGCCAAATTCTGTTTTTCCTATGGTTTTGTCCAGACTTGGTTTTAGAGTTTTTTCAAAGCATGTCTAGAGTAGACCTTACTCTAGGGTGTGGTCTTTATTCCTAAGGTACAGTTTTCTGTTGTCTCTGCAAAATGAGTTCATGGGGTGTTAGGAGGTTTTTCCCCTCTAGCTGGGCATGAACACCAACGTTGACCACTAGTATCTCTGATGCCATAACAGCCTCTTTGTGGTTAATCTCAAGAAGGTTCTCTGGGGCTTCCCTGGTGGCACAGTGGTTGAGAGTCTGCCTGCCAATGCAGGGAACACGGGTTCGAGCCCTGGTCTGGGAAGATCCCACATGCCGCGGAGCGACTAGGCCAGTGAGCCACAACTACTGAGCCTGCGCGTCTGGAGCCTGTGTTCCGCAACAAGAGAGGCCGCGACAGTGAGAGGCCCACGCACCGTGATGAAGAGTGGCCCCCGCTCGGCACAACTAGAGAAAGCCCGCGCACAGAAACGAAGACCCAACACAGCCAAAAATTAATTAATTAATTAATTAATTAATTAATTTTAAAAAAAAGAATCAGATTTATATTTAAAAAAAAAAAAAAAAAGAAGGTTCTCCATGCAAGCATGGCCCTTGGTCCAGGAGTCACAGGGAATCTCCATATATTTCTGCCCCTTCTCTCTCTATCACTGGTGCTCTGCTTCAAACATTTTAGACACGCTGGCAATGTCAGACTGTGCCCTCTGCCTCCTCGGCTCAGTGGGACCACTGTGCTCCGGTTAGACTCCAGATCTCTATGCCATGGTCAGCAAATTAAGCCTAAACGGCACTCTGGGGTGATTGTGGGGCTCACAGTCTTGCTTTGTCTGTCGTCCCACGCCTGAAAACGCTGAGTGCATATACTTTGCCCAGTTGTATTTTGTCAACAGCAAGAGAACCTCTCCCTTATGTCCTACTATAGTCTACGGCAGCTGAGGGAGCAGGACCCACGTGGAACGCTTCCTGCCTTTTCCACACCAAGAGAATGCTAAGCTATTGAGGTTGAACCAGGAAGATTCTTGACATGAGGACAAGGTCAAAAAACCTATAATTAATACTCTCAGAAACATCCCTGAAACAAGCCAGGAGGTTCTAAAGGAATGATCATTCAAAGAACAAAAAAGAGCTCTTGTATACTAAGCCGAAGGAGATGAGCGAGGTTATTCCAAATGCCCTCCACTAACTGCCTACAACTTGGTACGTCCTTTGCACCTTTGCAACGGGGAGTTGGGAGTATTCCTGGCATCTTCTTTCAATTTATCCTAACTGTTTGATATCTAGAAGAAAGTCTTAGAGGCTGGTAGTATGATGCCAGAGTTGTTTCCTGATTTCAGTGCAGGTGAAGCATTCTCTGATTTTTATTGTTTCGTGTGCATTTGAGTTTAGGAAAGTGGGATTTTTCAAGGTGCACTTAAACCACTGAGTTTCTTGGAGTTGCTCTGTTTCCTTATTCTTATTTTGTCTCTATGATTGCATATTCTATGATACGTATAGGAGTATATGTTATATGATAACATAACAGCATATAATTTGTTCTCCATGATTTGGGAATGTGCCCATAGCCTGATCATATTGTTTTTCTTTTTGGAAATGCTTGCTAACACTACATTAATGCTCCTAAATTATGCTTTTTGTATTAATCACAATACCTTCCACAAACATTTGAAAACTAAATATAGATGCATAAAATAGTCTTTATTCAGTTTATATCTCTGCTTGTTGAATGCAGGGATTTAAAGAACAGAAGAATGCACAGCCTACATGTTTAGGATTATTTTTAATTTCTATTCAGGTTAACTAACACCAGTATCTTCTAAAGCCCTACTATGTGCAAAGTACTGTGCTATACCCTGGAGATATAAACCTTAGTAATAAACAATTCTGCTTTCAAAGATACTACAATCTTGCAAACTAACTGTGTTATTCATATGTGCCTTTTAGGTTGAGTATTTATGTCATGCTGCAATCAAATCTCAATGAAATGTTTATCAAGTTCTTTTCACCATTATAGTTTATCATTATTCTAGTTATATCTAAAGAGCTCAACCCAAAGGGAGCATTTCAGGAACATATATAATTATCTAAATCCCTCTCACCAATAACCCTAAAGTGTGTTCTAAGTGGTAAATCCACAGAAATTTCCTAGGGTGCTAATTGTACATGGTTAAATGCCCCATTTATCTGTTTAAATCCACCTAGGAGATGAACAACACCATAGTATTTGGTATTAAATACTTAATATTATCCCATTATCGGAGGCAACATTTTTTTTGGGGGGGGGGAAGCAACATTTTAAATATGTGAATCTCACACACAAAGCCAAGAAAAAATCTACATATGCACCACAAATGATGCCCTTGGTATCCAATAAGCTACCTCCATCTTGCTAAACATTTTCTGATTCACATAACCCATCTAACAGTTTGAATAATAGTGCTGGTTTTTCCTCTAAACGCCGGGGCAAATCCGAGTATTATTCATATTAAAGAATTAAAACAAGGCCAATCTTAAAGCTTCTATTCAAATTTTAACCATTCATTGTATACATATACCACATCTTCTTTATCCATTCATCTGTCAATGGACATTTAGGTTGCTTCCATGTCCTAGCTATTGTAAATACTGCTGCAATGAACATTGATGTATATATATACAATAGAATATTACTCAGCCATAAAAAGGAATGAAATTGAGTCATTTTTAGAGATGTGGATGGACCTAGAGTCTGTCATACAGAGTGAAGTAAGTCAGAAAGAGAAAAACAAATATTGTATATTAAATATTTGTGGAATCTAGAAAAATGGTACCGATGAACCAATCTGCAGGGCAGGAATAGAGACGCAGACACAGAAAATGGACGTGTGGACACAGGAGGGAAAGGGGGTATGGGATGAATTGGGAGATTAGGTTTGACATATATACACTACCAGGTGTAAAACAGTTAGCTAGTGGGACCGTGCTGTATAGCACAGGGAGCTCAGCTCGGTGCTCTGTGATGACCTAGATGGGTGGGATGGGGGGGTGGGAGGGAGGTCCAAGAGGGAGGGGTTATCTGTATACATATAGTTAATTTGCTTCGTTGTACAGCAGAAACAGACACAGCATTGTAAAGCAACTATACTCCAATTAAAAAAAAAATTTTTTTTAACCGTTCATGAAAGGACTGCTGAAGTTCAGCTTTTGTGAATTTTTCTCTAACCACTCAGTCTAAGATAGTCAGTCCTACAAATTCTTTTTCTTATTCATGAAGCCCTTTGGGCGCTTTGTCTTATAGGACTTGGATTATCACTCTTCCGTGTCCATGTGTTCTTTTTCTCCCCAGTGAGATTATTAACTCCTCCAGCGCAAGGTCACATCGTGTTTCCAGCTCTTATCGATATGCTAGAAGGCATGAATATAGAACAACAGCAAGCACAGGCCTCTTTTAGAATGCGAAATACCTGCTTTTTAATCCCTATTCTTACTCAACCAATTTCTGGATATAGGAAATTCATGCTTAAATGGAGCCTTTGGATTGCCTTTGAAGGCAAGGGAAAAGACTTCTGTTTCTGCTAACATAGTAGATTAACTCTACTGCACAACCTTCCAATTGGAACTGGTGAAAATGGCTAAATAAAATATTTTCATAAACACCTATAAAATGCTCACTGAGCTGGTAAGAAACTAAAGAATCCACAAAGGGAAAAATTAAATATAAAAACGGAAAGCTAGAAGTTGGCAGGCAGCAAAAGCAGCAATTTTCCAAATAGTATCTGCAAAATCCTGGTGCTATTGAGGCTAAGCTTTTGAGACTAAGAAATCTGTGTCGGGAAGAGTAGGGTGATCAGACCTCCTGGTTTACCCAGGACAGTACTAGTTAATGTCTGCTGCTCAGGTGTAATCATTCATTGAACCCACTTTTATTCTTAAAAGTGTATGGAATGATACATGCTCATCCTAAGTATAAAAGACAGGACATAATGTATGGAACTCAAAAAGGTAGGGGTTCTAATAGGAGATCTTTGCAAAATTCTGCACATCAGTGTTAGGGGGAATATTAAATAAGACTACAAAGCAGAAAGGAACAGCATGTAAAATAGTCTGCATTTACTTTGACACTGGATGGAAGGAAAATGAATTTGCCCCTGAGAAATCATCGTCAGCATCAAGCGCTCATGTAAATTTGTTGTTACCTGCATGTTAAAACTGAAGTTCAAGTGGAGAATTGAATTTAAAGTGATTTCCAGATGGGTAGGACTTCCAGGCAACTGGCAGAAGCATATGCAAAAACTCTCTGAGGGAACACGACTTTAACCTAGGTCTCCAAGAATTCCTATTGGTAAAATTTCCAAGGAAAATGAGAAGCACATGTAAAAATAAATCACAGGAAGTGTCAACAAAAGGGCACAATGGGCGAAATACATCAGAATTAGAGGACAGAAGAAGCAGACTGTCAAAGATTTCATATGTGAGAAATATCAGACCTTAATTGCAAGATGGAATGTTTATATTCTGTAAGAAATTGAGTCTTGAGAAGAAGAGTGATGGAAGTGAGACTATAATATTATTAAGCAAAAACCCCCCAGACTTCTAGAACTAACAAACATAATCAATTAAAATAAAAATTTTGATGGATAGGTAAAACAGGAGACCTGACACAGAAAAAGAAAATTAATAAATTGGACATGAAATAAGAAAAAAACTATCTGGAATGCAACCCAAAGCAGCAAGGAAATGAAAAATTTGAAAGAGTTTGGCCTTGAGGAGAAGGTGAGACGGCCCAGTATGTATCTGAGCAGATTTTCAGAAGGTGATAAAAAAGAGGCTGGGGAAAATAACAAAAACAGTTGGGTAATGAGGTCACATGTTTATTGTATTAATTGACAAGCAAACAAATAGATTTTAGAAAGGAAGACTTTGTATAGAACAGTGATGACAATCTGTTCTAAACCAAGGATATGATTAATTCAATTCCGTTCACCTGGGAGTTATAAAAGATGATAGATAGATATCAATTAATCCAAATGAAATCAAGAAAGAGGAAGGAAAAAGAAACAGAAAAGTGGGACAAATAAGGCCATAAAATAAAATGGAAAAACAAATACAAATATGTCAATAATCACAATAAATGTGAAAAAACTACATATTCCAATCTAATGTGTAGATTTTCAGACCACACTTTAGTATAATCTGTTCTCTTTTATTTATTTTATTTTAATTAATAAGTTAATTTATTTGACCATGCCGTGCAGCATGTGGTATCTTAGTTCCCTGACCGAGGATCAAACCCGTGCCCCCTGCATTGGAAGCACAGAGTCTTAACCACTGGACTGCCAGGGACGTCCCTCTCTGCTCTTTTAAAGAGACACATCTACAATATAAAACAACTTTCTAACTTACAAAGGAATAAAAAAATGAAACATACTTGTAACAATGAAAGCAATAGAAATTGTCCCAATACAATAGAAGTTCATTACTCATGTAAAAAATCATTGTAGGTGTTCCTGGTCAGAAAGTAGCTAATGTCTACACAGTGATTCAGGGGCCCAAATGCATTTCAACTCTTTACTTCTCCACTGCCTAGGGCTTTGGGGTCTTCTTCTTAACCCCCCTTTTCTAACCACCTTTCTCACATCCCGTTGGCAGTAACTGATCACAGCTCTTTCCAAATGGTCTGGTTGTAGATCTTCATTATCTGGCTATTTAGGAATTAAAAGGCTAGTTATCTGGCAACTGTCCCAACCTTAATACATAAAGACAGAGCAAATTAAAGATAACTTCAATATAAATGCTCCTTCAGAAAAAGGAAACGATAGAGACAATAGTCATAAGAATTCTGGGGGCTTCCCTGGTGGCGCAGTGGTTGAGAATCTGCCTGCCAATGCAGGGGACACGGGTTGGAGCCCTGGTCTGGGAAGATCCCACATGCCGCGGAGCGACTAGGCCCGTGAGCCACAACTACTGAGCCTGCGCGTCTGGAGCCTGTGCTCTGCAACAAGAGAGGCCACCATAGCGAGAGGCCCGCGCACCGTGATGAAGAGTGGCCCCCGCTTGCCGCAACTAGAGAAAGCCCTCGCACAGAAACGAAGACCCAACATAGCAATCAATCAATCAATCAATCAGTCTTTAAAAAGAAAAAAAAGAATTCTGAAGTCCTGCCATGGAGGCATTGTAAAGACCCTGTGCCTTCACTGTGGTGGACATTTCTTGATTAAAACTCAATTCTGCTCTTTAGAAGAAACTTCCTTTCCACTGTTCCCCACTGTCCTGGAGATTCTACTTGATTCTCCTCTAAGGCAGTGGTTTCCAGGTTTAGCAAGCATCAGAATCCCCTGGGGGGCTTGTTACAACACAGATTGATGGGCACCAGCCCTAGAATTTCCACATAATTTGTATTTCTAACAAGTTCCTGGGTGATGGTGAGGCTGCTTGTTTGGGGACCACACTTTGGGAGAACCACTGCCCTAAGTCGCCATCTGAAATGGGCTGGAGGAATATGACCTCTTTGAGGGCACACCATTTTCACTACCAGCTTCCCACCGGGACAAGTTTGGACACAAGAGGGCTATTTTATAGTCACAGGCTTTTTAAAGCCAGACTGCAGTTTATTTAGCAAGACAATTCTCACAGATACTTAGCAGGCTTCGCATCTATTTGCTTCCAGTAAATCCCATGTATGGATAACCACGTTAGTGCTTTCCCAGACACAATTCTCACTCTGATTCATACGTTTGCTTTCTGCTCCCCACCTCCCATGATTGTGTCTTTCACTGCAGGGGGAGGTACCTTGGGGCCATCTCATAAAAGAACCAACCTTGAGTTGGAAAAAAGTAACCTTAATCGGTTCTTTGGCACGAGATCAAATCCCTTCATGTAACTGAGAACTCCTAATGGACTTTTGTTGCTCAAAGTTCTTTTCATTCTAATTTTTAAATCCTGGTTTAAAGTGCAGAAACAGTCAGCTTTGCCAATTCTTGAAACTCTATAGTTTTGGACTCTTTCCATTCTTTTCCATCTCTGCTCCCAAGCCAACCACTTCTTGCTGGGACTCATCTTTTCCTTTTTACACCTTGCTATAAGCAGTGAGTAGAAACCAACACATGCACTAACATTTCTAGCTCTTTCCAGATAGTTCTTGCAGAGCTACATATCTGCTAGGCACTTGATCTGCTTTAAAAATTACAGCAGGCAAATTTTTATGCTGCCATAAAAAAAAGCTCTGTACTTCTGTCTTGCTTTATTTTTCCTTGCTGCCTGCCACCCATCCACAGTGCCAAAGCTGCACATTTTAGAATTTGTTAAGGCAGCTTCCCACTTCAAGATACTAATTTCCATATCTGTTAGGGTAATAGTAGCGGATGAAACAAAATAGCCCCTCAGTGGAGTGGCTCACGCAATAGAATTCTTTTCTTGCTCAAGTGACTGCCCAACATAGGGGTTCCTGGTTGGCAGGCTATTTACCTATGTGCAGTGATTCAAACATCTATGTTCCTTCCACCTGTGGCTTCACCAAATCCAGAGTTCTTGCATCTCCGTGGATGAGGAAAGAGAGAAGGCACACACTTCTTATGTAAGTACCACAGCACTTCTACACACAATCCATTGGCAAGAACTAGTCATATGGATCCATCTATCACTGGTTCTTTTTTTTTTTTTTTTTTTTTTTCCTTTGGCCATACTGCTCAGCTCATGGGATCTTAGTTCCCCAACCAGGGATCGAACCCAGGCCCCCTGCAGTGGAAACGTGGAGCCTTAACCACTGGACTGCCAGGGAAGTCCCATATGGCTCCATCTAGATGCAGAAATGGATTAACCGATTGCTGACTGAGCAGCTGTTTCCCAACAACAACTCTATCCTCTGGAGAGGGGCAGGGGCGTGGAATCTTGGCTGGCAGTTAGCTTTCTTTGCCACAAATAGGAAAGACAATACAGAAACACTTTAGCAGATTTAGGAGCCTATCTTTAAAATTTGGGGAAGAATAGGATTTTTAAATAAGCCACAAAAAATACAAACCATAAATAAAATGTTGATAAATTCAACTACATACAAAATTAAGAGCTTCTGTTCATCAAAATACACCATAAAGAGAGCAAAAAGACAAGTCCCAAACTGTCTTTGAAGGCTGTCTGCCAAAGACTTTGGCTATATAAACAGCTGACCCTACATATCCAAAATATATTAAAAACTCTTATACATTACATGAAATTTCTAAAAATCTTATATTTGTATTTGTATGGAAATATGTATGGAAATATGTTAATATAAATGTTTCAGACATTACATGAAATTTCTAAAAATCTTATATTTGTATTTGTATGGAAATATGTATGGAAATATGTTAATATAAATGTTTCAGACATTACATGAAATTTCTAAAAATCTTATATTTGTATTTGTATGGAAATATGTATGGAAATATGTTAATATAAATGTTTCAGACATTACAGGAAACGTCTAAAAATCTTATATGTTCTGGTATAATGTTATAAGTAATAATCCTAGTTATTACTTTAAAATGTATATCTCAGAAATAACTAATTTTCTTGTCAACTGCATTATTATGAACTTTCATCAAATCTTTAACCATGGTCATTTTAAAGTCTTTTGTCATTTACAGACAGTTCTGGGTGTACTCTGATGATTTTGCAAATATGTTCCTATAAAAGAGTTTCATCTTCAAGAAATTCATGGAAAAGACTCTGACAAGTACAGGTTTCTGGTAACTGACTGTACTGCTGAACTGAATGAATAAGCATTTTCAGAACTCTAATGAAAAACTGATGAACTCATAAAAGTGCTAACAAAAGATCAAGATGAAAAAAAAGAAATTAATTACATGGGACTGAGTGAACTGATGAGGATGAGTATAATTTTTGTGACTTTCTGTCTGAATTAAAAAAAAAAAATCCCCAAAAAAAAAACAAAAAAAAAACAAAACTCTTACAAGTGAATAAAAGATAATTCAGTAGAAACAATAAGTAAAAATGCATAGATAGCTATTTCCAGAAGATATAGCATGAACGGCCAACAGATTTACGGAAAGCTGTTTAACTCGCTAGAACTCAGAGGAATGCAAAATTGAACTGCAGTGAGTTGCCATTTTACTTCTATCGGATGGGTAAGTGTTTAAAAGTTGGTTAATAAGAAGTATCAGTAAGGAGATGTAGTGAAGTGAATTCTCTTAAAGTACTGTTAGGAAAGGACATTTACACACTAATTTGTAAAACAGTTTGGCATTACCTCTTAAAGGTAGTGGGTACAAGGGTGTTTGCTTTTTCATTATTCAATAGTAAACTGTGTGTGTGTGTGTGTGTGAGAGAGAGAGAGAGAGAGAGAGAGATCTATTTCACAATTAAACATTTAAAACAATAATCTTTTGAAATTACACTGTAAGAATTACGGAAAAGATGGTCTTGGTGGTCCCACCTTAATTGCATTGGACACATTCTGTAACATATTATCCTGCTTCTACCTCCTGCCCACATAGTTAGAAATGGTCTTCTGTTTCATCACTGTACAAGCAGTGGATACCATTACTTCTTAGATTAACGTGAAATGCCAATCTGAACAAATCCACCTCATCATTTTAATCTTTTGAGGATTGGTAGATAAAGGGGTGTGAGGGTAGAGCAATGAAATCTTTTCCATCCCTACACGCTATCCTCTGGAGGAAACTCACGGAGGAAGCATACCTTCTGTTTATGTCAGAGGGGTTAATTAAGAAGACTTGGTGTCATTTCTAATAATTACTAGGGATCAAAATTTACAGAAGGCACGATGAGGGCCTGGCAGCTGTACCAAAATAAATCTTCCTTGAACCACACAGCAGCAGCTGTTACCTCTCAGAACAATTTTCCAAATCACCTTGGCTTTCTGAAAGCCCAACCATGAGAACAGCCTGATTCCTACCGAGTTCACTGGACAGGAAGGAGGGCCCCAGCAAATGCCATACGGCTCTACCCAGTGGCTTTAAAAACTGACACGACTCTTTCCATTTCTCCAGGAGTGAATTTTGAAGCTTCTTCTCTAGGATCCAGAATTTAAGGACAGAAATAGGCTCTTCTTTGTTAACTTTCAAAAGAAATAACCAATTCTCATAATAAACTATCAAGCATACTGTAAATGGCGCAGAACTTCAAACAGCTCCATGTTGGGAAGCACAGGAAAAGAGGCTGGAAAAATAAAGCAAAGTTTGAAACTGTCTTCGTGGAATGGGAGGTAACGTCGTCCTAGAATCCCCCTCTCTCAGAGAAGACACCCCAGAAACCACTTCCAGTACTACAGTGAGTGCACAGCAATCCCCCTCAGGTGAAATTTTGCTACCTAACTGCACATGACCTTGCTTCCAATGCCAGAAACAAAACACTAACCACTAGAGGGCATAGAAAACCTTATTAGAAATAAAAGTGCCTCAGAGAAAACAATCAGTACCTGAAAAACTGAAACGCTTGAAATGTTCTCTTAGCCAGGTACAGCTTGGAAAGGCAAAGTGAGGATGCATTTTTAAAAAACAATCTCTTCCGGACTTCCCTGGTGGCTCAGTGGTTAAGAATCTGCCTGCCAATGCAGGGGACATGGGTTCGAGCCCTGGTCCAGGAAGATCCCACATGCCGTGGAGCAACTAAGCCCGTGCGCCACAACTACTGAGCCCACGTGCCACAACTACTGAAGCCGGAGTGCCTAGAGCCCATGCTCCGCAACAAGAGAAGCCACCACAATGAGAAGCCCGCGCACCACAAAGAAGAGTAGCCCCCACTGGCCACAACTAGAGAAAGCCTGCGTGCAGCAACGAAGACCCAGCGCAGCCAAAAATAAATAAATAAATAAATAAATTTTAAAAAGATACAATCTCTTCCTATAAAATCCGATTCTCCTTTTGGAATATGAATTAAATAAGCAAAATCAGTAAATGTACCTATTTTCCCATTGATGTGAAGCAATTTCTAACCTACCTTACAATTTAGATTAACCCGCAGACATCAGTGTCTTTTTCAAAAGAATTTCATCCAGAAGGGTCCTTTGTAAATAGTAATGTAGTGGCTATTAAAGATTACAGCATCTTTGGCTTACAAAACCAACACTTGCCTAACTTACTCTGCTTAGAAAAGATTCCAAAGGAGTCCTGCATCAGAAGAGATGGGGTCTAGTGTGTGGAGATTTTGTTTGGGAAATAGTATGATCCTCTCTTTTAGGAATTTGACTGTGCCCTGGGCTCACTGGGCTATAAGGTAATGATCATGTGTCTGGTTAACCCTTCCACTGGTTGGTTTTTGGCCCTGGTTTGCGTTGTGATGCATAGGTGATGGTGGCTGTTGGTGATGTTTGTCTTGTCTGTGTGTCTCTCTCCAGAATGTAAGAAATGCATATCAGCTTTGGAGTCCTGCTTTGTGATAAAAATGAATTATTAGGTCACACGACAACTTCCCTTGCCAACCACATTCCTCCTGTGTCTGCTGAAGTACCAATTATCTCCATATTACCAAAACCACTGGGGACTACCAGCTAACTCTTAATAAACATTGATGCACAAGGAAGACGTGAGCTTCCCGGGGACCGCACCTGCCTGGGAAAGGATGGAGAAGAGTACGTGGGCTGGAAGGAGATGCGGAAGGAAATTTTGTTTATTCCATATATATTATATATATAATATATATTCCATATATATTATATATATATATAGCTATAATAATATTATAATATATAGCTATATATATTATATATTATATATTATTAATATTATATATTATATATATTATATATATATAATTTTTCATATTAATAAACTGAAGTGCAGATAGCAACTGAGATCACACAACCAATAAATTTTGGAGTCCGGGCTTGAACCCAGTGTCTGTGGGCTTAACTTCTACACATGGTGCCAAAGATTCTACGATGGCTCCTAAGGAGCTCTGTGCAGGACTCCGCTGGTTCTATGTGCATCCAGTTAATACATGACTAATGGCAAATTGACTTAAAGGCATCAATATTTGCTCATTTTAGAAGTTACAACTGTGCCCTCTCTCACCTTGCATCAGTCTCCCCACTGCAAAACAGGCAGAGCTACCATCATTTAAATAGGTTCGAAACAACCAACCCACTCCTGTTCTTCCAAAAGATAGCTCTTCCTGACTGGAGTTTCTTAAACACAATCAGATAATTGCCTCTAGCAGATAAACAGAAACAATGTAATATTTTCCTTCCAAATAATTGCATTTTAATCAATTGATTGGACTGAGCCTTCATTGTCAATTGCTACTAGATAGCTTCTGTTGACCACCTTTAAAATGCCAGATATAGAGAGAATGGGATGTTGATATTTTTTGCTTATACTGGCATGTTTGTGTCCACAGACACTGGAAACTTTTTTAATAACATAATTACATATATGTCTGCACACATTGTATATACACCCAAGTAGTAATTTCAAAACACATCATAATTTTTAGAACAGATGCAACACAACTGCCAGATGAATCAGAACAAGCCATTGTTTGGTGCCCTGAGCATACTTCTCTTAATTTGCTTTTTTTTTCTCACCTAGGTGTTAAACAACTGTCACTATTTGTGCCGTCTCCAGAGCCTAATCAAGCTCATTCATAGCTCGCAATATCCTTCCACAATAGAACATAACTTTTATTAGTTTCCGTAAGCTTGCTGAAAAGCTTAGATTCATAGAATATTAAAGCAGGAAAGGCCCTACGGGACCACCTAGTTTATCCCCCTAATTTTACAGGTGGGGAAATTACTGGTATATGGTTCACAGTGGGGAAGGGAGGCAAGGATCTGGAAGGGGGGAAAGACAGTATTTCTGTTTCTTTTTCTAAATTTCCTTGCCAATTCTGGTAACTCAGTTTCTCTGGAATTCTTTTTTCTTCTGTTTTCTTTGATCTCCATCCCTTTCTCTCAGTCTTGGCATCAACTGAAACATGGGTCACAGATCTGTCTCCTTCATACTCCAAAAGTTCCAATCATATGATGCTACTACAGAGGGAGGAGATTTTCACTGGGGAGGAGTGGAGGATGCCATGGTGGGATTACGTCTCCTGGCCACATGGTAGATGAATTTAAATTGAACCTAAAATTCCTCTTTCATAAGTCTCTCTGCCGATTCTGGCGATGTCCATCTCCACCTCCCACCATACTCCCTTTATCTCTTCAGCCCACCTTTGACCTCTCTCCCCTCTGTTCTCTCCCAGCTCTATATGTCTTTTTAGGGTCACTGTCTCTGTGTTGCATTTGCTAACCCATCCCCTCTGGGGCCTTACTTTCTGTTAGCTTCAGCTTTTCAGTGCATTTTCCTAAATAAAAACACTTCTTTCCCAAACAGAAACTCTGGTGTCAACAGCAAAGCAATAATAATTTTTTTTTTACCCAGT
This sequence comes from Balaenoptera acutorostrata, assembly GCF_949987535.1. Classification (NCBI taxonomy): domain Eukaryota; kingdom Metazoa; phylum Chordata; class Mammalia; order Artiodactyla; family Balaenopteridae; genus Balaenoptera; species Balaenoptera acutorostrata. The sequence goes on from NC_080081.1 coordinate 13,306,469, forward strand.
TATATCATAACTGAAATATATTTAACAGGCCTTTTGAATAACTAGGTGAAAGTGCTTAATTCTACTAGGGAAAGCTGGGTAAGGCAACATTTACCCTGGAAAATGAAGGAGGCAAGACTGGGGAGGAAAGCATATCAAGCAAATAGAGCCATCTGGAGGTGAATACATATAGAACAAGTGGAAAACTGTAGGGCATGGAGGGTGCCTGGATTTCACATTTCCTGTGGCAGTGCAAGAAAATGATGTAGGAGCAGATAGCACAGGGTCTTTTATATCATCGTAACATATTTAGATGGGTACCAGGATCTGTTCTTCTGGTTCTTTAACCCCTTTCCTAAACATACTTACTCTCCATCCACTCTTGTACCACTGTAGTCCAGGCTGCCATATCTTTTTCTTGGACTATTACACTGTTTTGAGGTACAGATACAAGTGAGAACATGATACATTAAGAAAATGGATTGTAAACTCAGGACAGAGTAAAAATGTGTGGAAGAGTGATAGGAGATAAGCTGAAGAGATAAACAGGCACCAAGACTATTTCCAAGGTCAACTTTGCATCTACTCAACTCTCTTTTAGATCCCAGCTAACTAATGATCTACCCAAATCTATCTATTCAACCTCTAGGAGGGAGCATTCCACCACCAAAATCTTTTTCCCATGCCCCTCTGAAAAATACATGAATGAATAAAGATTCTAGTAAATTTCCAGTGTAGCATAAATTTCATTACAAAAACAAATATCAAAATTACAATATTGTATTGATAGAGATCAAAGAAACTAGTAGAGACACTCCATGTTTACAAGAACGGGTTGTAATAACGTTTAGTTATTCCAGGCCATCTGTGCGAACATGGAAATAGCCTCATTACATGTAAACACATAATAATAGTAGTTATTAAAATTTGATTCTCTTTGTAGTGCACTCAAACAAAATGAGAAGCAGAGATGTTAAGGTACATTTTCTATGAATGCAGAATCAAGGAAATAATTAAATGCAAAAAAAAAAAAAACCTAGAGTTTGAAAATTCTTTCTAGGATATCTGGAATTTTTATTAGAAAATCCAAGATGGCCCATAGATTAACCTAACTATTGTCCTAAACTTCATCACCCAGAGTTGACCATGTCTTATACAAGAAGGTCCACAGTCACTGAAATCAGCAGGCTGTCTTTGGAAGGTTTCTCTCCATACCTTGCTGTGCTGTTGTACTGATTGAGTGAGTCTGTCAAAGACCCTGACATCTACTAAGCCCCTAATAAGTGGTAGCTTCCTGCCCTTGATTGGGTGGGGAAAGGGCTCTACTACCTCCACTGGATTTTTACTATTACAAGTTATGTTTTGATTCTCATGTGGTTGTGTTAAAATATAGCAACACTTTTTTGGGTCCCTAGTCTCTGCCAGGTACTCTGCACAATATTTTTCATATTCAATTTCAATAACCCCAGCTATTGAATGAGTGCTCAGGACTATAGAATTAATAAGCTAAAGAGCCAACATTTAGTTCAGCTTTTTGGTTCTCCAAAGCTAGCATTCCTCTTGCACCTTCCTGTTCTCATGCCATCAGGTTTTCCTGTGGGACTCGTAAGGTAGTTGGAGCCTGAAAGACTTTTCTTTGACATACATTGAAAAAAGATGCTCAATAGTTTGAATCATCTAAGTTTCAGTTTCGTGGTTGAAGCACCCTTCCTATTCACTCATTCGCACTTGAAATTCCTATGAATGCAGGTAGTCCTCATTTGCAGATGCAAACTGAAACCATGAAAAGTGATTTTTTTTTTTAATTTATTTTTTATTTATGGCTGTGCTGGGTCCTCGCCTCTGTGCGAGGGCTCTCTCCAGTTGTGGCAAGCAGGGGCCACTCTTCATCGCGGTGCGCGGGCCTCTCGCTATCGCGGCCTCTCTTGTTGCGGAGCACAGGCTCCAGACGCGCAGGCTCAGCAATTGTGGCTCACGGGCCCAGCCGCTCCGCGGCATGTGGGATCTTCCCAGACCAGGGCTCGAACCCGTGTCCCCTGCATTGGCAGGCGGACTCTCAACCACTGCGCCACCAGGGAAGCCCAAAAGTGATTTTAATAATCAGTGGGGTGAACAGAAAGGCTCCCGTTCCCAGGAGACACACAGGGTCCTGCTCCGTTTCAGTACTTGTTTTTTACAGAGGTCCAATTGGTGATAGGATTTGGAGAAAAGGAGAATATACAGACCAGAGGACCTAGCAAGCCGTGAGGCTGCAGGGTCTTGGTGCTCTGGCCAGGTGTCAGACCTGAGCCTCTGAGATGAGAGAGCTGAGTTCAGGACATTGGACCACCAGAGACCTCCCAGCCCCATGTAATGTCAATTGGTGAGAGCTCTCACAGAGATCACTGTCTCAATACTAAGACCCAGCTCCACTCAACGACCAGCAAGCTCCAGTGCTGGACACCCCATGCCAAACAACTAGCAAGACAAGAACACAACCCCACCCATCAGCAGAAGGGCTGCCTGAAATCGTAATAAGTTCACAGACACCCCAAAACACAGCACCGGAGGTGGTGCTGACCACCAGAAAGACAAGATCCAGCCTCATCCACCAGAACACAGGCACCAGTCCCCTCCACCAGGAAGCCTACACAACCTACTGAACCAACCTTAGCCACTGGGGCAGACACCAAAAACAACAGAAAGTATGAACCTGCAGCCTGCAAAAAAGAGACCCCAAAGACAGTAAGTTAAGTGAAATGAGAAAACAGAGAAATACGCAGCAGATGAAGGAGCAAGGTAAAAACCCACCAGACCAAACAAATGAAGAGGAAATAGGCAGTCTACCTGAAAAAGAATTCAGAGTAATGTTAGTAAAGATGATCCAAAATCTTGGAAATAGAATGGAGAACATACAAGAAACATTTAACAAGGACCTAGAAGAACTAAAGAGCAAACAAACAATGATGAACACCACAATAAATGAAATTAAAAATTCTCTAGAAGGAATCAATAGCAGAATAACTGAAGCAGAAGAACGGATAAGTGACCTGGAAGATAAAATAGTAGAAATAACTATCGCAGAGCAGAATAAAGAAAAAAGAATGAAAAGAATGGAAGACAGGCTCAGAGACCTCTGGGACAACATGAAATGCACCAACATTCGAAGTATAGGGGTCCCAGATGAAGAAGAAAAAAAGAAAGGGACTGAGAAATATTTGAAGAGATTATAGTTGAAAACTTCTCTAATATGGGAAAGGAAATAGTCAATCAAGTCCTGGAAGCGCAGAGAGTCCCATACAGGATAAATCCAAGGAGAAACATGACAAGACACATATTAACCAAACTATCAAAAATTAAATACAAAGAAAAAATATTAAAAGCAACAAGGGAAAAGCAACAAATAACATACAAGGGAATCCCCATAAGGTTAACAACTGATCTTTCAGCAGAAACTCTGCAAGCCAGAAGGGAGCGGCAGGACATATTTAAAGTGATGAAAGGGAAAAACCTACAACCAAGATTACTCTACCCAGCAAGGATCTCATTCAGATTCGACAGAGAAATTAAAACCTTTACAGACAAGCAAAACTGAAGAGAATTCAGCACCACCAAACCAGCTTTACAACAAATGCTAAAGGAACTTCTCTAGGCAAGAAACACAAGAGAAGGAAAAGACCTACAAAAACGAACACCAAACAATTAAGAAAATGGTAATAGGAACATACATATTGATAATTACCTAAAATGTAAATGGATTATGTGCTCCAACCAAAAGACATAGACTGGCTGAATGGATACAAAAACAAGGCCCACATATATGCTGTCTACAAGAGACCCACTTCAGACCTAGGGACACATACAGACTGAAAGTCAGGGGATGGAAAAAGATATTCCATGCAAACAGAAATCAAAAGAAAGCTGGCGTAGCAATTCTCATATCAGACAAAATAGACTTTAAAATAAAGACTATTACAAGAGACAAAGAAGGACATTACATAATGATCAAGGGATCAATCCAAGAAGAAGATATAACAATTGTAAATATTTATGCACCCTGCATAGAAGCACCTCAATACATAAGGCAAATGCTAACAGCCATAAAAAGGGAAAATGACAGTAACACAATCATAGTAGGGGACTTTAACACCTCACTTGCACCAATGGACAGATCATCCACAATGAAAATAAATAAGGAAACACAAGCTTTAAAGGACACATTAAACAAGATGGACTTAATTGATAGTTATAGGACATTCCATCCAAAAACAACAGAATACACTTTCTTCTCAAGTGCTCATAGAACATTCTCCAGGATAGATCGTATCTTGGGTCACAAATCAAGCCTTGGTAAATTTAAGAAAATTGAAATCGTATCAAGTATCATTTCCGAACACAACGGTATGATACTAGATATCAACTGCAGGAAAAAAAACTGTAAAAAATACAAATACATGGAAGCTAAACAATACACTACTAAATAACCAAGAGATCACTGAAGAAATCAAAGAGGAAATCAAAAATTACCTAGAAACAGATGACAATGAAAACACGACAACCCAAAAACCTATGGGATGCAGCAAAAGCAATTCTAAGAGGGAAGTTTATAGCAATCAATCCTACCTCAAGAAACAAGAAAAATCTCAACTAAACAACCTAACCTTACACCTAAAGCAATTAGAGAAAGAAGGACAAAAAAAACCCCAAAGTTAGCAGAAGGAAAGAAATCATAAAGATCAGATCAGAAATAAATGAAAAAGAAATGAAGGAAACAATAGCAAAGGACAATAAAACTAAAAGCTGGTTCTTTGAGAAGATAAATGAAATTGATAAACCATTAGACAGACTCATCAAGAGAAAAACGGAAGACTCAAATCAACAGAATTAGAAATGAAAAAGGGGAAGTAACAACTGACACTGCAGAAATACAAATGATCATGAGAGGTTACTACAAGCAACTGTATGGGAATAAAATGGACAACCTGGAAGAAATGGACAGATTCTTAGAGAAGCACAACTTTCCGAGACTGAACCAGGAAGAAATAGAAAATATAAACAGACTAAAGACAAGCACTGAAAGTGAAACTGTGATGAACAATCTTCCAACAAACAAAAGCCCAGGACCAGATGGCTTCACAGGCAAATTCTATGAAACATTTAGAGAAGAGCTAACACTTATCCTTCTCACACTCTTCCAAAATATAGCAGAGGGAGGAACACTCCCAAACTCATTCTACGAGGCCACCATCACCCTGATACCAAAACCAGACAAAGATGTCACAAGAAAAGAACACTACAGGCCCATATCACTGATGAAATAGATGCAAAAATCCTCAACAAAATACTAGCAAACAGAATCCAACAGCACATTAAAAGGATCATACACCAGGATCAAGTGAGCTTTATCCCAGGAGTGCAAGGATTCTTCAATATAGGCAAATCAATCAATGTGATACAGCATCTCAACAAATTGAAGGAGAAAAACCATATAATCATCTCAATAGATGCATAAAAAGCTTTTGACAAAATTCAATACCCATTTATGATAAAAACCCTCCAGAAAGTAGGCATAGAGGGAACTTACCTCAGCATAATAAATGCCATATATGACAAACCCACAGCCAACATCATTCTCAATGGTGAAAAACTGAAACCGTTTCCACTAAGATCAGGAGCAAGACAAGGTTGTCCACTCTCACCACTATTATTCAGCAGAGTTTTGGAAGTTTTAGTCACACCAATCAGAGAAGAAAAAGAAATAAAAGAAATCCAAATGGAACAGCAGAAGTAAAACTGTCACTGTTTGCAGACGACATGATACTATACATAGAGAATCCTAAAGAGGCTACCAGAAAACTACTAGAGCTAATCCATGAATTTGGTAAAGTAGCAGGATACAAAATTAATGCACAGAAATCTCTTGCATTCCTATACACTAATGATGAAAAATCTGAAAGAGAAATTAAGGAAACATTCCCATTTGCCATTGCAAAAAAAAGAATAAAATACCTAGGAATAAACCTACCTAAGGAGACAAAAGACCTCTAGGCAGAAAACTATATGACACTTATGAAAGAAATTAAAGATGATACAAACAGATGGAGAGATATACCATGTTCTTGGATTGGAAGAATCAGCATTGTGAAAATGACTATACTACCCAAGGCAATCTACAGATTCAATGCAATCCCTATCAAACTACCAATGGCAGTTTTCACAGAACTAGAACAAAAAATTGCACAATTTGTATGGAAACACAAAAGACCCCGAATAGCCAATGCAATCTTGAGAAAGAAAAATGGAGCTGGAGGAATCAGGCTCCCTGACTTCAGACTATACTACAAATCTACAGTAATCAAGACACTACGATACTGGTACAAAAACAGAAATATAGATCAATGGAACAGGATAGAAAGCCCAGAGATAAACCCACGCACATATGGTCACCTTATCTTTGATAAAGGAGGCAAGAATATACAATGGAGAAAAGACAGCCCTTCAATAAGTTGTGCTGGGAAAACTAGACAGCACATGTAAAAGAATGAAATTAGAACACTTCTTAACACCATACACAAAAATAAACTCAAAATGGATTAAAGACCTAAATGTAAGGCCAGACACTATTAAACTCTTAGAAGAAAACATAGGCAGAACACTCTATGACATAAATCACAGCAAGATCCTTTTGACCCACCTCCTAGAGAAATGGAAATAAAAACAAAAATAAACAAATGGGACCTAATGAAACGTAAAAGCTTTTGCACAGCAAAGGAAACCTAAACAAGAAGAAAAGACAGCTCTCAGAATGGGAGAAAATATTTGCAAATGAAGCAACTGACAAAAGATTAATCTCAAAAATATACAAGCAGCTCATGCAGCTCAATATCAAAAAAACAAAAAACCCAGGAGGGAGAGAAGATGGCGGAAGAGTAAGACGCGGAGATCACATTCCTTCCCACAGATACAGTAGAAATACACCTACACGTGGAACTGCTCCTACAGAACACCCAGTGAACGCTGGCAGAAAACGTCCGACCTCCAAAAAGGCAAGAAACTCCCCCCGTACTTGGGTAGGGCAAAAGAAAAAAGAAATAACAGAGACAAAAGAATAGGGACGGCACCTGCACCAGTGGGAGGGAGCCGTGAAGGAGGAAAGGTTTCCACGCACTAGGAGCCCCTTCGCGGGCGGAGACTGCGGGGGGCGGAGGGGGGAAGCTTCAGAGCCACGGAGGAGAGCGCAGCCACAGAGGTGCGGAGGGCAAAGCGGAGAGGTTCCCGCACAGAGGCTCGGCGCCGAGCAGCACTCACCAGCCCGAGAGGCTTGTCTGCTTAGCCGCCGGGGCGGGCGGGGCTGGGAGCTGAGGCTCGGGCTTCGGTCGGATCGCAGGGAGAGGACTGGGGCTGGCAGCGTGAACACAGCCTGAAGGGGTTAGCGCACCACAGCTAGCCGGGAGGGAGTCCGGGGAAAAAGTCTGCAGCTGCCGAAGAGGCAAGAGACTTTTTCTTGCCTCTTTGATTCGCGGCGGGCAAGGAGAGGGGATTCAGAGCGCCGCCTAAACGAGCTCCAGAGAAGGGCGCGAGCCACGGCGATCAGCGCGGACCCCAGAGACGGGCGTGAGACGCTGGGGCTGCTGCTGCCGCCTCCAAAAAGCCTGTGTGTGAGCACAGGTCACTCTCCACACCTCCCGTCCCGGGAGCCTGTGCAGCCCGCCACTGCCGGGGTCCCGGGATCCGGGGACAACATCCCCGGGAGAACGCACTGCGCGCCTCGAGCTGGTGCAACGTCACGCCGGCCTCGGCCGCCGCAGGCTCGCCCCGCCTCCTCTGTACCGCTCCCTCCCCGCGGCCTGGGTGAGCCAGAGCCCCCGAAGCAGCTGCTCCTTTAACCCCGTCCTGTCTGGGCGGGGAACAGATGCCCTCAGGCGACCTACACGCAGAGGCGGGTCCAAATCCAAAGCTGAACCCCAGGAGCTGTGCGAACAGGGAAGAGAAGGGGAAATCTCTCCCAGCAGCCTCAGAAGCAGCGGATTAAAGCTCCACAAACAACCTGATGTGCCTGCATCTGCTGAACACCTGAATAGACAACGAATCATCCCAAATTCAGGAGGTGGACTTTGGGAGCAGGAGATATTAATTTTTCCCCTTTTCCTTTTTTTTGTGAGTGTATATGTATATGCTTCTGGGTGAGATTTTGTCTGTATAGCTTTGCTTTACAATAGCTTTATTTTACTTCACTATATTATAGCCTCTTTCTTTCTTTCTTTCTATTTTTCTCCCTTTTACTCTGAGCCGTGTGGACGAAAGGCTCTTGGTGCTCCAGCCAGGCATCAGGGCCGTGCCTCTGAGGTGGGAGAGCCAACTTCAGAACACTGGTCCACAAGAGACCTCCCAGCTCCACGTAATACCAAACGGCAAAAATCTCCCAGAGATCTCCATCTCAACATCAAGACCCAGCTTCACTCAACGACCAGCAAGCTACAGTGCTGGACATCCTATGCCAAACAACTAGCTAGACAGGAACACAACCCCATCCATTGGCAGAGAGGCTACCTAAAATCATAATAAGGCCACAGACACCCCAAAATACACCACCAGACGTGGACGTGCCCACCAGAAAGACAAGATCTAGCCTCATCCACCAGAACTCAGGCACTAGTTCCCTCCACCAGGAAGCCTACACAACCCACTGAACCAACCTTAGCCGCTGGGGACAGATACCAAAAACAACGGGAACTACGAACCTGCAGCCTGTGAAAAGGAGACCCCAAACACAGTAAGATAGGCAAAATGAGACGACAGAAAAACACACAGCAGATGAAGGAGCAGGCTCAAAACACACTGGACTTAACAAATGAAGAGGAAATAGGTAGTCTACCTGAAAAAGAATTCAGAATAATGATAGTAAGGATGATCCAAAATCTTGGAAATAGAATAGACAAAATGCAAGAAACATTTAACAAGGATGTAGAAGAACTAAAGAGGAACCAAGCAATGATGAAAAACACAATAAATGAAATTAAAAATACTCTAGATGGGATCAATAGTAGAATAACTGAGGCAGAAGAAAGGATAAGTGACCTGGAAGATAAAATGGTGGAAATAACTACTACAGAGCAGGATAAAGAAAAAAGAATGAAAAGAACTGAGGACAGTCTCAGGGACCTCTGGGACAACATTAAACGTGCCAACATTCGAATTATAGGGGTACCAGAAGAAGAAGAGAAAAAGAAAGGGACTGAGAAAATTTTTGAAGAGATTATAGTTGAAAACTTCCCTAATATGGGAAAGGAAATAGTTAATCAAGTCCTGGAAGCACAGAGAGTCCCATACAGGATAAACCCAAGGAGGAACACGCCAAGACACATATTAATCAAACTGTCAAAAATTAAATATAAGGAAAACATATTAAAGGCAGCAAGGGAAAAAAAAACAAATAACACACAAGGGAATCCCCATAAGGTTAACAGCTGATCTCTCAGCAGAAACTCTGCAAGCCAGAAGGGAGTGGCAGGATATACTTAAAGTCATGAAGGAGAAAAACCTACAACCAAGATTACTCTACCCAGCAAGGATCTCATTCAGATTCGATGGAGAAATTAAAACCTTTACAGACAAGCAAAAGCTGAGAGAGTTCAGCACCACCAAACCAGCTTTACAACAAATGCTAAAGGAAATTCTCTAGGCAAGAAACACAAGAGAAGGAAAACACCTACAATAACAAACCCAATACATTTAAGAAAATGGGAATAGGAACATACATATCGATAATTACCTTGAATGTAAATGGATTAAATGCTCCCACCAAAAGACACAGGCTGGCTGAATGGATACAAAAACAAGACCCATACATATGCTGTCTACAAGAGACCCACTTCAGACCTAGGGACACATACAGACTGAAAGTGAGGGGATGGAAAAAGATATTCCATGCAAATGGAAATCAAAAGAAAGCTGGAGTAGCAATTCTCATATCAGACAAAATAGACTTTAAAATAAAGACTATTACAAGAGACAAAGAAGGACACTATATAATGATCAAGGGATCGATCCAAGAGGAAGGTATAACAATTGTAAATATTTATGCACCCAACATAGGAGCACCTCAATACATAAGGCAAATACTAACAGCCATGAAAGGGGAAATTGACAGCAACACAATCATAGTAGGGGACTTTAACACCCCACTTTCACCAATGGACAGATCATCCAAAATGAAAATAAATAAGGAAACACAAGCTTTAAATGATACATTAAACAATATGGACTTAATTGATATTTATAGGACATTCCACCCAAAAACAACAGAATACACATTTTTCTCAAGTGCTCATGGAACATTCTCCAGGATAGATCATATCTTGGGTCACAAATCAAGCCTTGGTAAATTTAAGAAAATTGAAATCGTATCAAGTATCTTTTCCGACCACAATGCTATGAGACTAGATATCAATTACAGGAAAAGATCTGTAAAAAATACAAACACATGGAGGCTACACAATACATTACTTAATAACGAAGTGATTACTGAAGAAATCAAAGGGGAAATCAAAAAATACCTAGAAACAAATGACAATGGAGACACGACGACCCAAAACCTATGGGACACAGCAAAAGCAGTGCTAAGAGGGAAGTTTATAGCAATACAAGCCTACCTCAAGAAACAGGAAACATCTCGAATAAACAACCTAACCTTGCACCTAAAGCAATAAGAGAAAGAAGAACAAAAAAACCCCAAAGCCAGCAGAAGGAAAGAAATTATAAAGATCAGGTCAGAAATAAATGAAAAAGAAATGAAGGAAACAATAGCAAAAATCAATGAAACTAAAAGCTGGTTCTTTGAGAAGATCAACAAAATTGATAAACCATTAGCCAGACTCATCAAGAGAAAAAGGGAGAAGACTCAGATCAATAGAATTAGAAATGAAAAAGGAGAAGTAACCACTGACACTGCAGAAATACAAAAGATCATGAGAGATTACTACAAGCAACTATATGCCAATAAAATGGACAACCTGGAAGAAATGGACAGATTCTTAGAAATGCACAAACTGCCGAGACTGAACCAGGAAGAAATAGAAAATATGAACAGACCAATCACAAGCACTGAAATTGAAACTGTGATTAAAAACCTTCCAACAAACAAAAGCCCAGGACCAGATGGCTTCACAGGCGAATTCTATCAAACATTTAGAGAAGAGCTAACACCTATCCTTCTCAAACTCTTCCAAAATATTGCAGAGGGAGGAACACTCCCAAACTCATTCTACGAGGCCACCATCACCCTGATACCAAAACCAGACAAAGATGTCACAAAGAAAGAAAACTACAGGCCAATATCACTGATGAACATAGATGCAAAAGTCCTCAACAAAATACTAGCAAACAGAATCCAACAGCACATTAAAAGGATCATACACCATGATCAAGTGGGGTTTATCCCAGGAATGCAAGGATTCTTCAATATACGCAAATCAATCAATGTGATACACCATATTAACAAATTGAAGGAGAAAAACCATATGATCATCTCAATAGATGCAGAGAAAGCTTTTGACAAAATTCAACACCCATTTATGATAAAAGCCCTGCAGAAAGTAGGCATAGAGGGAACTTTCCTCAACATAATAAAGGCCATATATGACAAACCCACAGCCAACATTGTCCTCAATGGTGAAAAACTGAAACCATTTCCACTAAGATCAGGAACAAGACAAGGTTGCCCACTCTCACCACTATTATTCAACATAGTTCTGGAAGTCCTAGCCACAGCAATCAGAGAAGACAAAGAAATAAAAGGAATCCAAATCGGAAAAGAAGAAGTAAAGCTGTCACTATTTGCAGATGACATGATACTATACATAGAGAATCCTAAAGATGCTACCAGAAAACTCCTAGAGCTAATCCATGAATTTGGTAAAGTAGCAGGATACAAAATTAATGCACAGAAATCTCTTGCATTTCTATACACTAATGACGAAAAATCTGAAAGTGAAATTAAGAAAACACTCCCATTTACCATTGCAACAAAAAGAATAAAATATCTAGGAATAAACCTACCTAAGGAGACAAAGACCTGTATGCAGAAAATTATAAGACACTGATGAAAGAAATTAAAGATGATACAAATAGATGGAGAGATATACCATGTTCCTGGATTGGAAGAATCAACATTGTGAAAATGTCTCTACTACCCAAAGCAATCTACAGATTCAATGCAATCCCTATCAAACTACCACTGGCATTTTTCACAGAACTAGAACAAAAAATTTCACAATTTGTATGGAAACACAAAAGACCCCGAATAGCCAAAGCAATCTTGAGAACGAAAAATGGAGCTGGGGGAATCAGGCTCCCTGACTTCAGACTATATTACAAAGCTTCAGTAATCAAGACAGTTTGGTATTGGCACAAAAACAGAAATATAGATCAATGGAACAGGATAGAAAGCCCAGAGATAAACCCACACACATATGGTCAACTTATCTTTGATAAAGGAGGCAAGCATATACAGTGGAGAAAAGACAGCCTCTTCAATAAGTGGTGCTGGGAAAATTGGACAGGAACATGTAAAAGTATGAAATTAGAACACTCCCTGACACCATGCACAAAAATAAACTCAAAATGGATTAAAGACCTAAGTGTAAGGGCAGACACTATCAAACTCTTAGAGGAAAACATAGGCAGAACACTCTATGACATACATCACAGCAAGATTCTTTTTGACCCAGCTCCCAGAGAAATGGAAATAAGTACACAAATAAACAAATGGGACCTAATGAAACTGAAAAGCTTTTGCACAGCAAAGGAAACCATAAACAAGACCAAAAGACAACCCTCAGAATGGGAGAAAATATTTGCAAATGAAGCAACTGACAAAGGATTAATCTCCAAGATTTACAAGCAGCTCATGCAGCTCAATAACAAAAAAACGAACAACCCAATCCAAAAATGGGCAGAAGATCTAAATAGACATTTCTCCAAAGAAGATATACAGATGGCCTACAGACACATGAAAGAATGCTCAACATCATTAATCATTAGAGAAATGCAAATCAAAACTACAATGAGATATCATCTCACACCGGTCAGAATGGCCATCATCAAAAAATCTAGAAACAATAAATGCTGGAGAGGGTGTGGAGGAAAGGGAACACTCTTGCACTGTTGGTGGGAATGTAAATTGATACAGCCACTATGGAGAACAGTATGGAGGTTCCTTAAAAAACTACAAATAGAACTACCATACGACCCAGCAATCCCACTACTGGGCATATACCCTGAGAAAACCATAGGTCAAAAAGAGTCATGTACCAAAATGTTCATTGCAGCTCTATTTACAATAGCCAGGACATGGAAGCAACCTAAATGTCCATCGACAGATGAATGGATGAAGAAGATGTGGCACATATATACAATGGAATATTACTCAGCCATAAAAAGAAATGAAATGGAGGTATTTGTAATGAGGTGGATGGAGTTAGAGTCTGTCATACAGAGTGAAGTAAGTCAGAAAGAGAAAAACAAATACAGTATGCTAACACATATATATGGAATCTAAGGGAAAAAAAAAAAAAGGCCATGAAGAACCTAGTGGCAAGACGGGAATAAAGACACAGACCTACTAGAGAATGGACTTGAGGATATGGGGAGGGGGTGGGGTGAGATGTGACAGGGTAAGAGAGTGTCATGGACATATATACACTACCAAATGTAAAATAGATAGCTAGTGGGAAGCAGCCGCATAGCACAGGGAGATCAGCTCGGTGCTTTGTGACCACCTAGAGGGGTGGGATGGGGAGGGTGGGAGGGAGGGAGATGCAAGAGGGAAGAGAAATGGGAACATATTGTATATGTATAACAGATTCACTTTGTTATAAAGCAGATGCTAACACACTATTGTAAGGCAATTATACTTCAATAAAGATGTTTGAAAAAAAAAACAAACAAACAAACAAAAAAAACAAAAAACCCAATCCAAAAATGGGCAGAAGACCTAAATAGACATTTCTCCAAAGAAGATATACAGATTGCCAACAGACACATGAAAGGATGCTCAACATCATTAATCATTAGAGGAATACAAATCAAACGTGCCATGAGGTATCACCTCACACTGGTCAGAACGGCCATCATCAAAAAATCTACAAACAGTAAATGCTGGAGAGGGTGTGGAGAAAAGGGAACCTTCCTGCACTGTTGGTGGGAATGTAAATTGATACAGCCACTATGGAGAACAGTATGGAGGTTCCTTAAAAAACTACAAATAGAACTACCATACGACCCAGCAATCCCACTACTGGGCATATACTTTGAGAAAACCATAATTCAAAGAGTCATGTACCACAATGTTCATTGCCGCTCTATTTACAATAGCCAGGACATGGAAGCAACCTAAGTGTCCATTGACCGATGAATGGATAAAGACGATGTGACACATATATACAATGGAATGTTACTCAGCCATAAAAAGAAATGAAATTGAATTATTTGTAGTGAGGTGGATGGACCTAGAGTCTGTCATACGGAGTGAAGTAAGCCAGAAAGGGAAAAACAAATACCGTATGCTAACACATACATATGGAATCTAAAGAAAAAAACAAAATGGTTCTGAAGAACCTAGGGACAGGACAGGAATAAAGACACAGACATAGAGAATGGACTTGAGGACAGAGGGAGGGGGAAGGGTAAGCTGGGAAGAAGTGAGAAAGTGGCATGGACAGATATACACTACCAAATGTAAAATAGATAGCTAGTGGGAAGCAGCCGCATAGCACAGGGAGATCAGCTCGGTGCTTTGTGACCACCTGGAGCGGTGGGATAGGGAAGGTGGGAGGGAGATGCAGGAGGGAGGGGATATGGGGATATATGTGTACGTATAGCTGATTCACTTTGTTATACAGTAGAAACTAACACAATATTGTAAAGCAATTATACACCAATAAAGATGTTAAAAAAATAATCAATGGGGAAAATTATGATTGCTTCTTGATCTTTAATACTTTTTGTTGAAACATTAAAAGCTCTCCATGTCACTTGTAAGCATAAAGGGAAATAGTGAAAATATGAATAGTAAAATAGTATGAATTTAGTATACTATAAATGAAAACACTAGACACATTGACAATGAAAGTTTTTCATTTTTTTGTAGAAACGTATCAAGAGTAACTTGAACAGAGCTTACTTTCTTCTCATTGTAGAAGTTACAGCATGCATGGAGAAAGCATCTTTTCCATGCCTTGTTGAATTGTCATACTCCTTTCTAAGATTGGATCACCTTTCAACATTGTCTTCTTTGTGCCTTCAGTGTCATGAAATATCACTGGGTATTCCTTTAACGTGAAGGTTTTGTTTTTTTTGTTTTTTTGTTTTTTTTGCCAGCTTCACTTCCTCTGGGACATCTTTATCTTCAAAAAGTTAAAAATAGAACTACCATAGGATCCAGCATCGCCATTTGGGGTATATACCAAAAAGAATTGAAATCAGGATCTCTAAGCAATATCTGCATTCTTGTGTCATTGCAGTACTGTTCACAATAGCCAAGTTATGGAAATAGCCAACATTCCCGTCAACATATGAATGGATACAAAAAAAATGTGGTATATATACACACAGTGGAATATTTCTCAGCCTTAAAAATAAGGAAATCCTGCCAGTTGTGACAACATGGATGAACCTGGAATAAAATAAGGCAGTCACAAAAGGATACATACTGTTCGATTCCACTTCTATAAAGTAGCTAAATAGGTCAAATTCAAAGAAGCAGAGAACAGAATGGCGGTTACCAGGGGCCAGGGAGAAAGGGAAATGGGGAGTAGTTGTTCAGTTGGTATAAAGTTTCAATTATGCAAGATGAATAGTTCTAAACATCTGCTGTACAACCCAGTGCCCATAGTCAACAATACGGTACAATACATGTAACAATGTGTTAAGTTGATAGATCTATGGTGAGTGTTCTAACCAAAAAAGTCCCCAAAGGTACATGAGGAATCTTCGGAGGAGTTGGTTGTATCTATTACGTTGATTGTGGTGATGGTTTCATGGGTGTATACAGATATCCAGACTCATCAAGTTGTACACGTTAAATATGTAGTTTACTGTATATCAATTAAACAGTTGATATTGTATACCAATTATACAGTTAAAAATTGTTTTGTTTTTTTTTAATAAAATCTTCTAAGTTCAGAAAAGGAAAAATAAATTTTCTGGGGAATCTCAAAGCTTTGTTCCTGCTTTCGGTACCATGTGAAAGAGTCACTTTTAGTCTTTCTTAACACAAATCTTTAAATCTATTCTTCAGAGAATTATTTCCATGATCATGTATTTGCCCGTTCTTGTAGTCAATGAGAAAACTGCTTTCACTAATATTTACTTACTACTGTTAACAGATCTAAATGTTGAATGGCAGCTGGCCACCTCAGTATCCACTGGGAATTTACCTTCTTTTAGAAATGAATTTGTTTGACTATGTTATCCCAGACTTTATGATAAGTCAAGATATTTGCTCACATAAATATTTTAGGAAGCAATACAAGGAGCCTCAGAAAGAATTCTTGAAGAGGAGATAGATTTCAGTCTAGATTCTCCCTGTAAGGCACTTAAACTCTTTCTTCCTGTTCTTTAAACACTGTTCCAAAAAATACTTCAGCAGCGCACTATCTCCAGATTTGAAGTATCTTCTAGAAAGGGCGTAAAATGCGCCCTACCCAGGGAAGACAGAATAGCTGTCCTTTCTGTTCAATGTGGCACGACTTTCATTGTCGTGCAAGACTATGTTGTAATGGAACATGGGAGGAAGCATTCAAAATGATTATCTTGGGGTTTTGAAGAGCCTTAATTATGATAAAAGTGGTATTTTGACAATTCTTTCAACAATGTGGGAAAAAAAGGAGGCTTTGTACTTAAATGACTTATTTCTTTAATTATTCTAAAGGTTTGCTGTACGTGAAGAGGGTCTTTTCCCAACTCCCAGGCAGTTCTGAGTTCCACAAGGCAGATTAGCCACAAGGACATGCTTTAATAAAAGGAACAGTGGGGCTCAAACTGCACAGTTGTGATTGTAAACTTTATGCTTCCAAATTTCCCCACACTTTAGAATAGATGCAGTTCAGGGCCTGCTATCTGTACAACAAACAGTAATGGATCCAGCTGTGTCTTCTCCTATACTACCCACTTATTCCTTCAAAGAGCTGAGAACAGGAGTCATATTTCAAATAAAAAGCACATGTCCTCTTTTGATAGATTGGGGGCATCTTGGTGTGGTGGAGTAAGCCGTGTGCCTTCCCAAATGAAGTTATACAGCAAGCCTGAATTTGTTGTTTGGAAAATTGCAGTGTAACCATCTTAGGGAATTTAATTGTTAAAGGATGCTCTAAAACACTAAAAAGAAAATGTAAAGAGAAAAAGAGGATTAGCAGTAAAACTATCAGTAAGTAAATGTCAAAACCAGGGATAATTAATATTAATTCAACAGCTGTTTAATGAGCAAATACTTTATGCCAGGCAGGGCTGCTATTAGTGCAGTGTGTAGACTGCACAAAAGTACCTGGATACACACAAAGAAACCACGTGGGCTAGAGTCCGGAAAGGTTTTCGACTCTGGGGATAACATGGTGAGCCAAAAAGACAAAGTCTCTCTCCTAACAGAGCTTACATTTCAGCAGAGAATGCAGACACATTAGTAGGCAATTACATACATACCAGTGTGTTGGTTGTTACGTGCATGGAGTGCCATGGGCACACACAAGAGGACCCTGATTCAGGTAGAGGATTCCTGGAGATGGTCGCGAATAGGCTGATACCAGAGGGTGAGTAGGATTTAGACAGACCCACACACAGACTCTGGGCAATGTGAGTGTTTCAGACAGAGGGAATGAGATTGGCAAAGACCCAGAAGTGCTACTGAGGTTGGTACTTTCAAGACTCTGAATGAATTCCATTTTAGTTGGAGCATCAAGAGGAAGGATGAAGCATGAGGCTGGAGAGGTGGGCAAAGGCTCGCTCATGCAGAAGCCAGCTGACCTTTGCAAAGTGGCTGGAGCAGTGAGCAAATGTTCTCAAGCAGGAAGGGAGGGGGGCAGGGTGACAGGATTTGTATTTTCAAGAGACCATTCTGAGTACAAGGGCTGGAATGATTTAAGGGGAACGAGAGGAGAGGGAGGATATAAGTGAGACTGCTTTGAACATACCTCACGTTGTAGTTTTTACTTTGGAGCCATGTAAATAGTGTGTTTCAACAACATTTAAATAAATTAAAAGGTAATCACTTACAATTGAAAGTAAAATAAAATGGACCACCTTAACTGTATATCTATTTGGTGACAAAACCACACCGAGAAGAGTTATTCCAAGTGACTTTAAAAAACAGTAAAATGATTGGCCCTAGTGGGATAGATGCGGAGGCAAAAGCACTGTGGAAAAAAATTCGTACACTGTTTTCAGCGATTTTTTTGTTAGAAGAAATGTTAATATGATTATTCTGAGATTTTTCTGTATGTTTTGTGAACAATAGCAAATAAGTCATTATGTGAGATTTTCAGCAGAGTTGAAAGGATATACAAATATAAAATTGATGAGGTTAAATGAAAACTTTATAGGCTTGGATTTGAACTATAACTGTATTATGCTGTATTTTTTTGTCCTGAACATAGTATTTATTTATTTATTTATATTTTATTTACGGAAAATATATTATTTCCTACTGTGTCCACTGAAAAGATTAGAAACAATGCCCAACCCATTTGCCATGATACAATTATACCCAGAATGTTGTCTGTAAATACTGAAGGGGATCAGGGGATGTTTTTCACACTAAAAGAGCCTGTCTGAATTGGCTCCTACCAGCCAAAGGTGAGAAAATTTGTCCATTAATAAGTACAAAGGATTAAAACACGGTACCTTAGTACGTCTCGGCTGCTGTAGCAGAAATACCGTAGACTGGGCAGCTTATAAACAGCAGAAATTTCTCACTGCCCTGGAGGCTGGAAATCCAAAATTGGGGGGCCAGCATGGGCAGGTCTGGAGAGCCTCTTCAGGGTTGCAGACAGCTAACTTCTCCTTGTGCCTTAACATGGTGGAGAACAGAGAGAGGAAGCAAGCTCTTTTGTGAGTCATAAAAGGGCACGAATCCCACTCGTTAGGGTTCTACCCTCATGACCTTATCTAGTCCTAATTACCTTCCAAAGGCTCCACCTCTTAATACTATCACATTAGGGGATAGGATTTCAACATATGAATGTTGGGGAAACACATTCAGTCCATAACACACTGTAAATATGTTTAAATCCATGAATTCACAATGATACCAGAAATAAACCAATATGCAAACAAATGAAACAAAACCATCATTGGTCCTTACTAGAGGATGAGAATGACTGGCCTAGTGACCAAGGTTCCTTGAAGGTTTTAGCCATATCTAAACTCTTAGAGCCATACAATGAGTCGCTGGATACAGGGTCAGACCTCAGATTTAAGCAGTATAACATGTCTATGTGGTTTCTGTTTTGCAATGCTTAAAAATCCCTTTTACACTATGGGCCCGAGAGAAAGCTCATTATTACTTAAAGCAATAGGCCTCACTCACCCATGTGATACCACCTTTCCCATTGTAAATGGAACTACAGCTCTCTTTGGGCTGCTACCAAAAATTTTGTCAGGAATATCCATCACATAAATGAAATTCCCTAATCGTTTACACATATTCTAAAGAAACTGATTCCTCTAAGTTTAAGTAAGTAAATGTGTCTTTTAATTTAAAAAATATATAAACAGTGACAGCTACAGAAGTAAATATCAAACACAAAAAGACATTTCTTCCACTAAGTAACTTCCAAAGATTGTCATTTTCTTAAAGGCAAAACAAACACAAAAGACTTATACAAATTTTAGCTAACTGGTAAAATCTCAAATTTTGCTAATTTATGACACCATTGTTTCTCTTTTTTTCCTCTAAAAAATGACAGCAAAAAGTAAAATAAAATTGTGAAGCTCTGCAAGATAAAATAAAAGTTACCATGGAGAGGTGTCAGAAAGTACTACAGGGGCGTTTTCGGAAGATGGTGGAAGAGTAAGACGCGGAGATCACCTTCCTCCCCACAAATACAGTAGAAATACATCTACACGTGGAACTGCTCCTACAGAACACCCACTGAACGCTGGCAGAAAACGTCAGACCTCCCAAAAGGCAAGGAACTCCCCCCGTACTTGGGTAGGGCAAAAGAAAAAAGAAATAACAGAGACAAAAGAATAGGGACGGCACCTGCACCAGTGGGAGGGAGCTGTGAAGGAGGAAAGGTTTCCACACACTAGGAGCCCCTTCGCGGGCAGAGACTGCGGGTGGCGGAGGGGGGAGCTTCGGAGCCACGGAGGAGAGCGCAGCCACAGAGGTGCGGAGGGCAAAGCGGAGACATTCCCGCACGGAGGCTCGGCGCCGAGCAGCACTCACCAGCCCGAGAGGCTTGTCTGCTCCCCCGCCGGGGCGGGCGGGGCTGGGAGCTGAGGCTCGGGTTTCGCAGGGAGAGGACTGGGGCTGGCGGCGTGAACACAGCCTGAAGGGGTTAGTGCACCACAGCTGGCTGGGAGGGAGACCGGGAAACAGTCTGCAGGTGCCGAAGAGGCAAGAGACTTTTTCTTCCCTCTTTGTTTCCTGGTGCGCGAGGAGAGGGGATTCAGAGCACCGCTTAAACAAGCTCCAGAGATGGGCGTGAGCCGCGGCTTGCAGCGCGGACCCCAGAGACCGGCGTGAGACGCTAAGGCTGCTGCTGCCGCCACCAGGAAGCCTGTGTGCGAGCCCAGCTCACTATCCACACCGCCCCTCCCGGTAGCCTGCGCAGCCCGCCATGGCCAGGCTCCCGTGATCCGGGGACAACTTACCCGGGAGAACGCACGGCACGCCTCACGCTGGTGCAACGTCACGACGCCTCTGCCGCTGCAGGCTCGCCCCGCCTCCTCCGTACCCCTCCCTCCCCGCGGCCTGGGTGAGCCAAAGCCCCCGAAGCAGCTGCTCCTTTAACCCCGTCCTGTCTGGGCAGGGAACAGACGCCCTCAGGTGACCTACACGCAGAGGCGGGTCCAAATCCAAAGCTGAACCCCGGGAGCTGTGCAAACAAAGAAGAGAAGGGGAAATCTCTCCCAGCAGCCTCAGGAGCAGCGGATTAAATCTCCACAATCAACTTGATGTACCTGCATCTGTGGAATACCTGAATAGACAACGAATCATCCTAAATTCAGGAGGTGGACTTTGGGAGCAGGATATATTAATTTTTCCCCTTTTCCTTTTTTTGTGAGTGTATATGTATATTCTTCTGGGTGAGATTTTGTCTGTATAGCTTTGCTTTATAATAGCTTTATTTTACTTCACTATATTATAGCCTCTTTCTTTCTTTCTTTCTATTTTTTCTCCCTTTTACTCTGAGCCGTGTGGACGAAAGGCTCTTGGTGCTCCAGCCAGGCATCAGGGCTGTGCCTCTGAGGTGGGAGAGCCAACTTCAGGACACTGGTCCACAAGAGACCTCCCAGCTCCACGTAATACCAAACGGCAAAAATCTCTCAGAGATCTCCATCTCAACATCAAGACCCAGCTTCACTCAATGACCAGCAAGCTACAGTGCTGGACACCCTATGCCAAACAACTAGCAAGACAGGAACACAGCCCCATCCATTAGCAGAGAGGCTGCCTAAAATCATAATAAGGCCACAGACACCCCAAAATACACCACCAGACGTGGACATGCCCACCAGAAAGACAAGATCCAGCCTCATCCACCAGAACTCAGGCACTAGTTCCCTCCACCAGGAAGCCTACACAACCCACTGAACCAACCTTAGCCACTGGGGACAGATACCAAAAACAACGGGAACTACGAACCTGCAGCCTGTGAAGAGGAGACCCCAAACACAGTAAGATAAGCAAAATGAGACGACAGAAAAACACACAGCAGATGAAGGAGCAGGGTCAAAACACACCGGACTTAACAAATGAAGAGGAAATAGGTAGTCTACCTGAAAAAGAATTCAGAATAATGATAGTAAGGATGATCCAAAATCTTGGAAATAGAATAGACAAAATGCAAGAAACATTTAACAAGGATATAGAAGAACTAAAGAGGAACCAAGCAATGATGAAAAACACAATAAATGAAATTAAAAATACTCTAGATGGGATCAATAGCAGAATAACTGAGGCAGAAGAAAGGATAAGTGACCTGGAAGATAAAATGGTGGAAATAACTACTGCAGAGCAAGATAAAGAAAAAAGAATGAAAAGAACTGAGGACAGTCTCAGAGACCTCTGGGACAATATTAAACGCACCAACATTCGAATTATAGGGGTCCCAGAAGAAGAAGAGAAAAAGAAAGGGACTGAGAAAATATTTGAAGAGATTATAGTTGAAAAGTTCCCTAATATGGGAAAGAAAATAGTTAATCAAGTCCTGGAAGCACAGAGAGTCCCATACAGGATAAACCCAAGGAGAAACACGCCAAGACACATATTAATCAAACTGTCAAAAATTAAATATAAGGAAAACATATTAAAAGCAGCAAGGGAAAAACAACAAATAACACACAAGGGAATCCCCATAAGGTTAACAGCTGATCTTTCAGCAGAAACTCTGCAAGCCAGAAGGGAGTGGCAGAATATACTTAAAGTGATGAAGGAGAAAAACCTACAACCAAGATTACTCTACCCAGCAAGGATCTCATTCAGATGTGATGGAGAAATTAAAACCTTTACAGACAAGTAAAACTGAAGAGAATTCAGCACCACCAAACCAGCTTTACAACAAATGCTAAAGGAACTTCTCTAGGCAAGAAACACAAGAGAAGAAAAACACCTACAATAACAAACCCAAAACATTTAAGAAAATGGGAATAGGAACATACATATTGATAATTACCTTGAATGTAAATGGATTAAATGCTCCCACCAAAAGACACAGGCTGGCTGAATGGATACAAAAACAAGACCCATATATATGCTGTCTACAAGAGACCCATTTCAGACCTAGAGACACATACAGACTGAAAGTGAGGGGATGGAAAAAGATATTCCATGCAAATGGAAATCAAAAGAAAGCTGGAGTAGCAATTCTCATATCAGACAAAATAGACTTTAAAATAAAGACTATTACAAGAGACAAAGAAGGACACTATATAATGATCAAGGGATCGATCCAAGAGGAAGGTATAACAGTTGTAAATATTTATGCACCCAACAGAGGAGCACCTCAATACATAAGGCAAATACTAACAGCCATAAAAGGAGAAATCGACAGCAACACAATCATAGTAGGGGATTTTAACACCCCACTTTCACCAATGGACAGATCATCCAAAATGAAAATAAATAAGGAAACACAAGCTTTAAATGATACATTAAACAATATGGACTTAATTGATACTTATAGGACATTCCACCCAAAAACAACAGAATACACATTTTCCTCAAGTGCTCATGGAACATTCTCCAGGATAGATCATATCTTGGGTCACAAATCAAGCCTTGGTAAATTTAAGAAAATTCAAGTCGTATCAAGTATCTTTTCCGACCACAATGCTATGAGACTAGATATCAATTACAGGAAAAGATCTGTAAAAAATACAAACACCTGGAGGCTACACAATACACTACTTAATAACGAAGTGATCACAGAAGAAATCAAAGGGGAAATGAAAAAATACCTAGAAACAAATGACAATGGAGATACGATGACCCAAAACCTATGGGAAGCAGCAAAAGCAGTGCTAAGAGGGAAGTTTATAGCAATACAAGCCTACCTCAAGAAACAGGAAACATCTCGAATAAACAACCTAAGCTTGCACCTAAAGCAATTAGAGAAAGAAGAACAAAAGAACCCCAAAGCTAGCAGAAGGAAAGATATCATAAAGATCAGGTCAGAAATAAATGAAAAAGAAATGAAGGAAACAATAGCAAAAATCAATGAAACTAAAAGCTGGTTCTTTGAGAAGATCAACAAAATTGATAAACCATTAGCCAGACTCATCATGAAAAAAAGGGAGAAGACTCAAATCAATAGAATTAGAAATGAAAAAGGAGAAGTAACCACTGACACTGCAGAAATACAAAAGATCATGAGAGATTACTACAAGCAACTCTATGCCAATAAAGTGGACAAGCTGGAAGAAATGGACAGATTCTTAGAAATGCACAAACTGCCAAGACTGAACCAGGAAGAAATAGAAAATATGAACAGACCAATCACAAGCACTGAAATTGAAACTGTGATTAAAAACCTTCCAACAAACAAAAGCCCAGGACCAGATGGCTTCACAGGTGAATTCTATCAAACATTTAGAGAAGAGCTAACACCTATCCTTCTCAAACTCTTCCAAAATATAGCAGAGGGAGGAACACTCCCAAACTCATTCTACGAGGCCACCATCACCCTGATACCAAAACCAGACAAAGATGTCACAAAGAAAGAAAACTACAGGACAATATCACTGATGAAGATAGATGCAAAAATCCTCAACAAAATACTAGCAAACAGAATCCAACAGCACATTAGAAGGATCATACACCATGATCAAGTGGGGTTTATCCCAGGAATGCAAGGATTCTTCAATATACGCCAATCAATCAATGTGATACACCATATTAAAAAATTGAAGGAGAAAAACCATATGATCATCTCAATAGATGCAGAGAAAGCTTTCAACAAAATTCAACACCCATTTATGATAAAAGCCCTGCAGAAAGTAGGCATAGAGGGAACTTTCCTCAACATAATAAAGGCCATATATGACAAACCCACAGCCAACATTGTCCTCAATGGTGAAAAACTGAAACCATTTCCACTAAGGTCAGGAACAAGACAAGGTTGCCCACTCTCACCACTATTATTCAACATAGTTTTGGAAGTGTTAGCCACAGCAATCAGAGAAGACAAAGAAATAAAAGGAATCCAAATCGGAAAAGAAGAAGTAAAGCTGTCACTATTTGCAGATGACATGATACTATACATAGAGAATCCTAAAGATGCTACCAGAAAACTCCTAGAGCTAATCCATGAATTTGGTAAAGTAGCAGGATACAAAATTAATGCACAGAAATCTCTTGCATTTCTATACACTAATGACGAAAAATCTGAAAGTGAAATTAAGAAAACACTCCCGTTTACCATTGCAACAAAAAGAATAAAATATCTAGGAATAAACCTACCTAAGGAGACAAAAGACCTGTATGCAGAAAATTATAAGACACTGATGAAAGAAATTAAAGATGATACAAATAGATGGAGAGATATACCATGTTCCTGGATTGGAAGAATCAACATTGTGAAAATGACTCTACTACCCAAAGCAATCTACAGATTCAATGCAATCCCTATCAAACTACCACTGCATTTTTCACAGAACTAGAACAAAAAATTTCACAATTTGTATGGAAACACAAAAGACCCCGAATAGCCAAAGCAATCTTGAGAGCGAAAAATGGAGCTGGGGGAATCAGGCTCCCTGACTTCAGACTATATTCCAAAGCTACAGTAATCAAGACAGTATGGTACTGGCACAAAAACAGAAATATAGATCAATGGAACAGGATAGAAAGCCCAGAGATAAACCCATGCACATATGGTCACCTTATCTTTGATAAAGGAGGCAAGCATATACAGTGGAGAAAAGACAGCCTCTTCAATAAGTGGTGCTGGGAAAATTGGACAGATACATGTAAAAGTATGAAATTAGAACACTCCCTGACACCATGCACAAAAATAAACTCAAAATGGATTAAAGACCTAAGTGTAAGGGCAGACACTATCAAACTCTTAGAGGAAAACATAGGCAGAACACTCTATGACATACATCACAGCAAGATTCTTTTTGACCCAGCTCCCAGAGAAATGGAAATAAGAACACAAATAAACAAATGGGACCTAATGAAAGTTAAAAGCTTTTGCACAGCAAAGGAAACCATAAACAAGACCAAAAGACAACCATCAGAATGGGAGAACATATTTGCAAATGAAGCAACTGGCAAAGGATTAATCTCCAAGATTTACAAGCAGCTCATGCAGCTCAATAACAAAAAAATGAACAACCCAATCCAAAAATGGGCAGAAGACCTAAATAGACATTTCTCCAAAGAAGATATACAGATTGCCAACAGACACATGAAAGAATCTCAACATCATTAATCATTAGAGAAATGCAAATCAAAACTACAATGAGATATCATCTCACACTGGTCAGAATGGCCATCATCAAAAAATCTAGAAACAATAAATGCTGGAGAGGGTGTGGAGGAAAGGGAACACTCTTGCACTGTTGGTGGGAATGTAAATTGATACAGCCACTATGGAGAACAGTATGGAGGTTCCTTAAAAAACTACAAATAGAACTACCATACGACCCAGCAATCCCACTACTGGGCATATACCCTGAGAAAACCATAGTTCAAAAAGAGTCATGTACCAAAATGTTCATTGCAGCTCTATTTACAATAGCCAGGACATGGAAGCAACCTAAATGTCCATCGACAGATGAATGGATAAAGAAGATGTGGCTCATATATACAATGGAATATTACTCAGCCATAAAAAGAAATGAAATGGAGGTATTTGTAATGAGGTGGATGGAGTTAGAGTCTGTCATACAGAGTGAAGTAAGTCAGAAAGAGAAAAACAAATACAGTATGCTAACTCATATATATGGAATCTAAGGAAAAAAAAAAAAAAGGCCATGAAGAACCTAGTGGCAAGACAGGAATAAAGACACAGACCTACTAGAGAGTGGACTTGAGGATATGGGGAGGGGGTGGGGTGAGATGTGACAGGGTAAGAGAGTGTCATGGACATATATACACTACCAAATGTAAAATAGATAGCTAGTGGGAAGCAGCCGCATAGCACAGGGAGATCAGCTCGGTGCTTTGTGACCACCTAGAGGGGTGGGATGGGGAGGGTGAGAGGGAGGGAGATATGCAAGAGGCAAGAGATATGGGAACATATTGTATATGTATAACTGATTCACTTTGTTATAAAGCAGAAGCTAACACACAATTGTAAGGCA
This sequence comes from Balaenoptera acutorostrata, assembly GCF_949987535.1. Classification (NCBI taxonomy): domain Eukaryota; kingdom Metazoa; phylum Chordata; class Mammalia; order Artiodactyla; family Balaenopteridae; genus Balaenoptera; species Balaenoptera acutorostrata. Next base: position 13,333,454 of record NC_080081.1, read on the forward strand.
ATTATACTTCAATAAAGATGTTTAAAAAAAAAAAAAGTTACCATGGAGAAACATATACAGAGTTGCTAATTCTATGCATTTAGTTTGGTTAATTGATTGCTTTTATTATATTTTTAAATGCAGGAAGAGTGACACCAGCTTGGGTATACCATAAGACATTGGGTGGTAAACCTCAGAAGTGACCCAGTTTGCATCCAAAACCTCACATCTCCTATCAACCTTTGCTCTCTCTGGTTTAAGAGAATTAGCTACTTGCAACCTAAACAGAAGAAGGACATCAACTTGCATTCTTAGTGCTCTTAATTAGTGTTTCTTACAAATCAATGAGGAAAAACAAATAAGTAGAAAAAAATGTGCAAGGGACGTGAAGCTGCAGTTTACAGAACAGGAAACCCGATGGTCAATAAGCACATGTCACTTACAAGGGAAGAAAGGAGGATTAGACAGTAATGTGACGCCATCGCATACCTGCCTAACAGATTGGCAAAAAACTAGAAGTCTGACCAACAGAGACTGTGTGAGGACGTGGAGTAAAGGGAATCCCCACTCACTGCCTGTCAGATTAGTAAATAGCATGCATATTTTGAAGGAGAAATTGGTGTCATCTAGAAAAGATGAATGCCTTTTCTTTCATATTATGAAATAATTTGAGCATATAAAAAGCAGGGAAAATATAATCAACATCTACGTATCTACCACCCAGCATGAAACACACACACTGAAAAAGCCCTGTATGTTTCTCCTTCTCATTCTCTTTCTCCTCTTCCCAGATGAAACCAGTCTTGAATTTGGTGTTTGTCATTCTAAGGCTTATTTTGCTACTTATGTATGTATCCATACACCAAGTCTTTGGACTTCATATAAATGATATTATATTGTATATTCCTTCCTAGAACTTGGTCGTTTTATTTTTGTTTTTTGGGGGCTCACCGTTAGCTTTTTAGGATTTACCTATATATCCATGATACATACAGCTGTTGTTTGTTCATTTTAACTTCTTATAGTGTTCCTTTGATGAATACACTGTAGCTTATTTTTCAATTCCCTACAGATGATCAGTTAGTTTTATTTTCCAGTTATTTTAAAATCTATTATAAACAATACTTCAATAACCATTCCTGTGTAGATAGTTCCTATGAAAATGCGGGTGAGTTTTTCTGGGTGTGTATTGGACTCTAGTGTGGAGTAGTCTAGCCCAAACCTTCTCAACCTTTAAAATGCTCTTGAATCTTTTTCAAATGCAGATTCTGATTCAGTAGGTCTGGGGTTGGATAGAAATTCTGCATTTCCAGCAAGTCCCAAGGTGATGCCAATGTTCCTGGTCTGTGGACCACCTAGGGGATTTACAGGACTGTTTCCAGGCAGCTTCTTAGTATATCCCAGTGCCCGTCTATCTGTGAGTTTGTAGTCTCCACCATAAATGGAATTGGCCTCCTTTACTCTTTAATACTGAATGGACCACTTACCACAATATACGCTCTCCAATCCACAGAATATACCAAACCAATGTTTTTAAGAGATCCAATAGAGTTTCTTTACAGCCTTAAAGTTGCCATAAGATGCCCCTTGATTTTCACGTATGGGTACATTATATGTAAGCCTTGGCCAGGCACTGAGACTGGGCTGTCACTGAGCGCATACAGTGCTGGAGTAAGAGGTTATGATGACAATTGTCAAGTGAACAAAGTGCTTTGTCCCTTGCCCAATATTTTATTCTCTTCACTGGTTAGTGAAATTGTGTTGTTCTGTGCGTGTGTATGTGTTTTATTTTAATAAAAAAATAATTTGTAAATGAGTCACAGAGATGAAATGTACAGCATGGAGAATATAGTCAGTAATATTGTGATAACTTTGTATGGGACAGACGGTAACTAGACTCATCATGGTGATCATTTTGCAATGTTTAGAAATATCGAATCACTGCTGTGTACCTGGAACTAAAGTGGTGTTGCAGGTCAACTTTACTTCAATAATAAAAGACAATAGAATCAGTTTTTAAATGCTGAAAGAAAAGCAAGATAAAAAGTAATTTGTGCACTTGGTAAAAAAAAAAAATTAAACTGTGAACAGTAATGAAAAGTCAATCTCCACCTGATTGTGTGATTATGTTATATAGATTGGAGCACTCATCTTGCTTGAGTTTCTTGCTCTCTTGCTGGCTTTGAGGAAGCAAACAGCCATGCTAGGGAACCCCATGTGGCAAAAAAACTGCAGGCAGCCTCTAGGAGCTGAGAGTGGCCCCCAACCCCCAATAGTCATTGAGAAGTAAAGCCCTCACTCCGATAACCACAAGGACGTGAATTCTGCCAACAATCATGTGAATTTGAAAGCAGATCCTTCTCCAGTCACACCTTCAGATGAGAACATAGTCCTGCCTGCCACCTGGGTTGTAGCTTTAGAGAGAGCCTAGCAAAGCCAAGCCCTGATTCCTGACCCACAAAAACTGTGAGATGATAAATGTGCATTGTTCTAGTCACTAAGTGTGTGATAACATTGTTACACAGTGACAGAAAATTAATACAGTACCCTCCCACAAATAGTGTACATATGCAAATGACTTATACTTTTTTTTCTCCAGTCTTGGAAATTATTCAACATAGTCATATATATACATCTGTTACCTTAGTTTTTAAGTCTGTCTTATATTCTAGCGATAGAGTTTCCAAATTTTATTTAACTAGTCCCCATTTAATGGACTTCTAGGTTATTTTCCTGGGCCTTCCAAAGATCCCATCCTGTCACCAGGAAAAATATAAAAGTGGCTTCAAATGCCTAAGGACAGTAAACCAATTTTTAACAAACTTCTGCTTGAGTTCCTGGTTACCAGCCCTTTTTGTCTTTCTATCACTTCTTCCAGCTGAGGTTTTAACTAGGGTTACTAACCTTTTGGTTTGCTCAGGACTGATGTTTTTTTCTGGAATGCAGGACTTTTCAGTGTTAAAACTGGGAAAGTCCCAAGGGAAAATAAAAAATGGGATAGTTGATCAACCTGTAACCCCTAAAAACCAACCAGCGCCAGCAATTGCAGGTGACTTCCGCAAACTCAGCCAACAGTGAAGGAAGGACTTGGAAGATGTGCGTGCTCATATCAGCTTGGAATTCCCCCTGAGGCTAAAAATGGTAATGCAGTGTCTTTATCTAATGCAAGGATGAAAAGAAGACTTTGAATTTTCCAAATAATAGTCTACCTCTTATTATCAGAGCGATAAACCACTCAACCTACAAGAATAGTATCCACACAAGGGCTTGGATTCGCGCCTCACAAAACAGCAGAGTTACAGCTGCCATCAAGCTGGAACAAATGGTCCAGGCAGAAAGAGTCTCTGAAAAAGGAGAGGCTGCGAATTTTAAAGGCTTCAGAAATGCGCTGCAGAGTGTTTGGAGTCAGGCTGGCTAGAGGCCTTGAGCAAATTACTTCCTGGCTCTGAATCTCAGTTTTCTCATCTGTAGGGCCTTGTATGTGGCAGGAGTTAATGCATATAGGTCCCAGCCCTCTCCATCTCCTTGGAGGGGACAACTAGGTCATGCTGGGTGGACAGAGGTGGGCGTGAATTCCAGGAGGAACAGACAAGCACGTTGTGACTTGATGCTGCCCCACATGTCAAGTGCCCTGGGAAGGAGGTGCTGACGTGACCGTGCTCCCTGCACACAGAATGGTGAAGAGCAAGGTTCACTGAACACCTGTATACGATAGACCCAGGGACAGAGACATGGCTGATCTGCTCAGGAGCACGTCTGGGTGTTTCCACAAGGAAAAATAGTTAGGAGATGCTTTCTCATGCCCACTGGAAAGATTTCCTGCTCTAAGTTTACTACTTCATGTTTTGTTGTAGGCATTCAAAGCCATCCTCCTGCTTAAGAGGGAAAAAAAAAACCACTTTCAGATGCTAGAATACGGTAAATTCAAGCACCTTTTAGTCTTCTCTTTCTTGGACTCAAAAAACCCAATTCACGTACCATTTCCTCAGGAACAGCAGACGTACCTGTGCAGCAGCTTCGGGCCCTCCAACCACAGCTGTCATCACGCAGTCCCTGTGCTTGAAGGCGCTGAGACGAAGCTGTCACCTGCGCTTTTGCCAGTTTAGCAGTCAGGCTAAGGGGAAGGAAAAGGGGCCCCAGGCAACCGGCACCCTCCTCTCACTCATGATACTCTAAACAGAGACACCGATGCCTATGTGTTTGCTATTATTTATTTGCGAGGGTCCTGTCTGCAGAAGGGCATTTACAAACAAACAAACAGGGACTTCCCTGGTGGTGCAGTGGTTAAGAATCTGCCTGCCAATGCAGGGGACACGGGTTCGAGCCCTGGTCCGGGAAGATCTCAAGTGTGGCGGAGCAACTAAACCCGTGCACCACAACTACTGAGCCTGCGCTCTAGAGCCGGCGAGCCACAACTACCAATCCTGAGAGCCACAACTACTGAGCCCGTGAGCCACAGCTACTGAAGCCCGCGTGCCTAGAGCCCGTGCTCCGCAACAAAAGAAGCCACCGTAATGAGAAGCCCACGCACCACAATGAAGACCCGACGCAGCCAAAACTAAATAAATAAGTTTATAAAAAATAAAATAAAATAAAATGTATTCCTATCTCAGGAGCCCTTGGGGCCCCTCTAATGAAGGCAAAAATAAAATAAACAAACAAACAAACATCTGTTGGGGAAGGAAAGCAAAATTAGTAGTTGAGAGTAATGAAAGTTCCTGATGATTTTTAGAATTGACAGGAATCTGGCGTCTCACTCATTTCAAGTAAGAAGGTGTTATCAAAAAGAGAGATTGTTGGGGACTTCCCTGGTAGTCCAGTGGTTAAGACTTAACCTTCCAATGCAGGGGGTGTGGGTTCAATCCCTGGTTGGGGAGCTAAGATCCCACACGCCTCACGGCCAAAAAACCAAAAACATAAAACAGAAGCAATATTGTAACAACTTCAATAAAGACTTTAAAAATGGTCCACATGCAAAAAAAAACTTAAAAAAAAAACAGAGAAGAGAGCTGTCATTAAACCACTGTGCCTGGGCCATGGGGCCAAGGAAAGGAGACAGAAAACTTGGGAAGAGCATCAGATGAACTTCCCTTTGGCGGTTCAGGCAGCAAGAAGAAACAAAGTGGGGGAGGTGGTCCATTCTGATCCTTCTCTACATTTTGTCCTCTTAGGTCACTCGTTCCCCACTCTCACACTCTGCCTCTGAGACCTTTTCGTGATGGGCTTTCTGACCCTGCAAACCTATAATTTATAAAGCCATTTAAGAAGAAGCTAAGATTGCATCCCTGAAAATGTCACTCAAGGTTTTGCAAGAATCATTTCCGTCTCCTTGGTTACTTCAACCCATCCAGATGACGTGTGCTTCTTTCACAAGTATGTGCAGAGAAGGGGCACTTGAGAACTCCAAGCTTCAGGCAAGAGGGTGTAAACTACCCACATTCAATAGCAATCACAGTAGAAAAGGCAACTTTATATAGAGTTGATAAGTAACCCAATAATGAAGCATGTTTCCACTTTTGAAGTTTTTTCTGTCCTAAGTCATTCATTCATTTACAGACGTTTCTTCAGCCCTAGTCATCTTCCCCCTCATGTGCCTGAGTTTTGCACAGACACCTTTAATTCTCTTGCTCCTCTGTACCATCCTGGTCAATACAATCCTGGAGAAACAAAATATCCACTTATTTCATTCTTGCAGCTGAGTAGACAAATATTGGCTTAGCAAAGCACACAATTTCATGTGTTTGTCTCACTTTAATGCATACATTTCCAATGGGCATACAATGCTGCTTGCTAATCTCATTATAGATCCTTAGCATTCCCTTTCCCATTCCCTAAAGTGACTTTTCAACACATTGCCCTCTCTGCTCGAACACCTTGCTTCCTCTATACCCCCTTCACTGTCAACAGATGACCTTGCCCTAAAGTTCTAAGAGAAATTAGGTACAACGAGATAGGAACTCCTTCCCCTTTCCTCCACTAAATTCACCAACCTACAGGATATCAGTCTAAATTCTTTACCTTCCCTTCAGCTGGATGAATAATCTATCCCTGCTTCTATCAATCACATATCAACCAGCCTCTTTTTCTTTCTCAAGAAGAACTTCACTCATATAAATGCCCCTTCTCTCTCCTGCATCATTAGTTTCTGCTTTGTACCAGATCATACCAGCGTGAAACAAAAGTGGCTCTGGCCTTTAATACGATACAAAACAGAACCACAAAGACCTCTCTTGACAATTTCCCTATAGCTACCAATTCCTTACTCTTCCTTACCCTCCCCAAGCAAGCATCCTTGAAGAGTTGTCCTGAGTTCCTATCTTCACTGCACCTTGACATCTAGCTAACACTGCTCATCAAAGTTCCCAGTGACCCTCACTTTGTCACATTCCTTTTCTCTTGTTGCCTTACTTGATTTCTAGGTAGTATTTGGGGCAGACGGACGTTCTTTCCTTCTTCAAACACTTTTTCTCCTTGGCTTCTGTGATATCACTTTCTCCTGATTTTCCCTTTACTTCATTGGGGCCACTCATACCCATCACTCCCAGTCTCTTGTTAACTCTTGCTTTTCTGCTTGGCTCTTAAATGTTGGAATGTTCCCAGGGATATGTCCTGGGACCCTTTGTCCTCCCAAAGTATACTCTCCCTCGGTAGTTCCTTGTATCCCGTTTAAATGTCACTTATAGGATGAAAAGTCTTGCAACATACCTTCTAGTATTTCCCATATCAGTAAGTGACACTTGGAACTGAAGGTCAAAAAGGGGATGGAGCCCTTTTTGTTTTCTCTCTTTCCCTTGTGTCTCATATCCAATCCATTAGAAGGTTCTGAGGACTCTTCCTCCAGAAGACGTCCTGAATCAATCTGCTTCTCTGAATGCAATCCACCATCATTACTTCTCTGGATTATTCCATTAGCCCCTTAATGTTCTCCCTGCTTCCATGTAGGTATTATCTTTATTTTATGCATGAGGAAACTAAAGCTCAAAGGGGTGAAATGACTTTATATGTTCATTCAAAAATATTTCTGAGCACCTGCTTTGTCCTGCTGGATGCTTGCCTAAGTTGCATGATGAATAAATGGCAGTTCCAGTTCTATCTGACACTAAAGCCCTATTCTCGGTCTCATATACTGTACTGCTATCAGGAGTGTTCCAGAACATTCCCTCCAGTGCAAGAAAGAAATACATAGAAAATAATCCCAGTACATTGTATATAAATACACTGGTATGTAAATATATCATGTGTTTCCTAAAAGTGAGAACAGACCAACTCAGCCTGAGGGCTTTGGGAAGTTTTCTCAAGGGAGCCAAATTGATCTATGTAAATTTCTCCCAAGGAGCTTGACCTCTTTTCCTTTACCAATGTGGCTTCCTCTACAGGGAATACCTTGCAGGTCACATGCCTGTCTAACAATTACTCAACTCTGCAAAAGCATCACCTTATCTGGGAAGTCTTCCTTAACCTCTTGGTATCAACAAAGATTCCCTCCCTTTGTGCTCCTTAGTTGTCTGAGTTCACTATTATCATGATACTTATTACATTGCATTGCATTTTGGGTTTATACCTGCAAATGACTTGGTCAAATGCTTTTAAAAATATTAGGTACAAATGATAAATCTAGATATAGATACTTGAAAAATCCATAGGGAAATCAGTCACTATACCAGGGTGGAAAACAAATACAATCGCTTTCCTTTGGTTTTTCCAACGCATCACTTAAGACTCATTTGCCTTTCTTAGCAAAATGGCGGTAGGGTGGTGGTGGTGACATTCCTAAGGGCAAAAGATAAATCTGAAACACTTTTTCCCTCCCTTCTAGGAAGTGGAGTCTCTGTAATTGTCTTGCTAAACACTGAGCCATCTCAACCCTCAAAGGAAGTGGGAACTAGGTGTTTTGTTCTCACATATACGTATGTATTTTTTTTATTCAGAATGACTTGAGGTTTAGTTTTAGTGGCTGTTGAAACTCTTGATTCAAGGCTCTTCGTCTGGAATGCATCTGCATTCTGAGTTGTTTATGGATGCTTGGAGTAGCAAGGGGGACTACACCCCATGGGGAAGCATGGGCTATCTCAGTAAGACAGTGTTAGGAAGACTCCGTTACAGGATTTGGGCTTCCGTGAAGTGATTTGGGGAGATTCAAGGAAACAAGGATACTCTCTGGGTAAGTCACTGTCAGAAAACAGGGGTAATTCAGTGATTGGGAATCTTAATAACTTTTATCTAGAAGCAAAAGAATGGAGTGAGGTTAAAGTTTTAACTGATAAAGAAGAGGTAGTCGCTCAAGTTTGCCAGGAGAAACGGATTGCAATATTGCAATTTATAAGAAATATATATGTTTGGTCATTCAGATAACCAAAATATTTCTCATATATACTTGGTGCTCATCCATAGTTCCTTGGATCCCTGCAGGATGGCGAGGAGGGACCCATCCCACACCTGAACTTAGTGGTTAGGTTAGGAGAACCACTGACTGAAACCATATGCCCTGGCCAGATCTGATAGTAACCGCTTGCATAAGTTGTCTTGTAACAGGAGGTCCTGGTAAGGAACGCGGAACTAATGAGCTATCACTGACCAGCCGGGAAGAATTCAGGAAAGATCAAAAGGAGAAAGGAGACACCAGTCCATAAGTCCTACCAACCTCCCAGAATCCTCCTCGCTGGAATCCATCTTGGCTGAGCAATGCACACACCACCAGGAAGGACCCTGAGTCCGAATGTTTGGCCAGAGACAACCCGCAAACTAACCCATGGCCATAAAACCCGAGACTGCGAGCCACGTGGCAGAGCAGTTCTCCTGGGTTCCCTTACCCTCCTGCTCTCTGCCCGGGTGTCCCATACCTTTAAAGTCTCTTGTTTTGTCAGCACATGTGCCTCATTGGACAGTTCATTTCCGAGTGTTAGACAAGAGCCCACTCCTGGGCCCTGGAAGGGGTCCCCCTTCCTGCAACAGTTAGACAAACCCAGTTAGAGCTCCTGGGGTTGGTCTGTTATGTAGTAGCTGTGGACCATGCAGGGAGCAGAGTCTGGATTGGTCCTTGCAGTCTCCCGGGCCCTGCAAGGGGCTGCCTCTAGGGCAGAGGTCTTGGGCCAAATGCAGATGAACACACTCTCGGACGTAGTGTACTGCAAGTACCGTTTTCCTGTGCCTCTTTCTCTCAAATGTGTACTTTCACACACAATAGATCCCAATGAAGCCTGCAAAACTACCACAATTTTCCTATTTTAAGGAGGACCAGCTTCCAATTCCAGGGAAGGGCTGTGCGCAGCAAGCACTAATGCTGTGAATCACAAGGATGGGCTCCACATACAGGGACTCCTTGCTTATGAGCTTTTAATGTCTTCTTCCATCACTGAGGAATATGTCATTTACTCTCTGCCAGAGCTCTGGCTTCTGCCCTTCCACTGGCCATAAAAGTAATAGGCACTGTTTGCACAAATCAGACAAGGCAAATATTATACCTATGGAGTACAAACCCACCTGAACTCTTTTTGATCCCTTCTCACGAGGTTATTTGGATGTGTCACAGTAAGAGGATTTGGTTCTGTTTCCATATCAGTGCAAATCTTACAAGCAGGTAGAGCAAATAGGCAAATACAGAGTTTGATTTGAGAGGCATAGAGAACGGCCTTTGTCCAACTCCACAAAGTCTATCTCCCCCATTGGTCTATTCCCTAATTTCAAATGCTTCCCCTTAGGGGTATTTGCATTCAAGTCTCGACAAGAGTTTAAGTTGAAGGAATACATTTTTGGTTGTGTAATTCTACATCAGTTAGCCTGTGGTGGAGGTACTTACTTCAGCATGGCTGGTTGAAGTCCAAGGGTATTGAGCTACAATTTACTCTGCATGTGATAGTAGGTTAGGGTCCACTTGGATCTAATAATATAGAAAATTCCTTTTAGACCATATGTTCCACTGTGGCCATTACATTCTGCTTTGGCTCCGTTGCCTGCTTATGATTCTATATTATGAGCAAAGATCTACCAACGTGGATCATGATGAAAATAACTTAATTAGCAGCTTGATAAAAAGTCAGAAATTCTAACAACCCACCTCTGAAGAACCTATGCTAGTTCCTAGGAGCACATTCCCAAGTGGGTAGAATATCTAGGAGGTTGGAGATGGTTTCTCTAGGGCTATGTTCTAATGGGAAGCCCATGCTCTGACCTTGGGAAAAGAAACCATAGATCAAGGTCGACTAGTAACCATAGCTTTAACTCCAGGTGCAAGTGATTGCTTTACCACAGAGTACACAGTCTGCAGGAGGTCAGCTGGCTTTATTTGGGAAATGACACATTTCAGATCAGCTACTACATGTATTTCTAGCAGCCAAATCTCAATCAAGCTACCCTGTATTCATTTGCATGCTGAATGTCAGAAATGGGTGTTTATTGGTGAAAAGTATTGATTTGTTGACTAGTGTGAGGACTGTTAGAAATGGCATCTCATTGGTAAAATCGAAGTTTCTAAGATATATTAGAAATATTTTAGAGACACCCCTCCCCACCTACTCTCCCTACCTCTCACAAGGCCAGGGTATAAAACCTAGCAACGTCTGTAGCCTGCTTGTGTAGGCAAAGCACCTGAGGTCCCTAAATGTCCCTTGGCCTAGACATTAGTTAGGAGAGTTTCTGAATGTCTGACTACAGTGCCCGGAATACTATCTCTGCAATGCTGGTGTTTGGCTCAAGAGAAACTTGCATGCAAAGTAAGGCCAGAAGGCTTAAAAAGACTGAAAGTCAGCACTTCATTGAGCTTATTGAATATTTTGTGCAAATCATTTTTGCCTCCTTGCTAATGTTGATTTAATGGATATCCTGCATGTGGATTAGCATTTATGACACACTTCTTTAGAATCTGGTAGTGAGGTGAGTAACTATTCCTTATCTATCTGAGTCATTTTTGGTAGCCACTATTCTCTAACAAAGAAACAAAAACACAAAGAGTTGTGTATGACCTTTTTTTTCTTTTTACCTATTCAAGATGTAGTTTGAAATCATTTTCTAGAAGGATAATTACATAATATGTAAATACCTTTCTAAATATAGGGATCTGTGGGAAATTTCTCTAGGGATATGGGGAACAGGCAAGTGATTACAAAATGGAATAAGAAGAAGCTTTGAGTCCTTGAAGTGGAGACGGCATTCAAAGCAAAAAGACGGCTGGAAAGAGTCAGAGGAACAGATTTTTCCTTTGGTTCTGCCACCAGTTATCTGTGGTTGGATTTTCCTCTTGGACTTCATTATTCTCAGCTGCAAAATAAGGAAGATGAATAGCAAAACTTCAAAGGTTCTCAAGTTCTATGACTCTCATTTCCGGGTACCCCACAGGGCAGAAGCAAGCAGGCTTCCCTACTTCTCTGGCAAGTCAGCAGGAAGGTGATTCTATCCCAAGCAGACTCACCCTTCTGCTTGAACTTCAGCCAACTGGACCTGCATTGAGATAAACAATCCTCCTCTTCAGTATGGTGTTACTGGAGGAGAGTGGGAAATTTCAAATATTCGCAGCTTAGTGGGAAAGAATTTAATTGAATTGCTTTCTTTCTGATGATTGATAGTTCATGAACAAGTATGTGGATTGTTTTTTCCTGAGAGGGAGGAGAGGTGAGAAGGAAAAGAAGTGAGAGGTTATTTTGACCTATGGTACAGAACTCATGATGGGAATGAGGGAGGGTGTGTGTGCTGCGGGGTGTGTAGGGCATGTGTGAGCAGGCGTGGTGATTAGTCAAAGCCTGGACATCCAAAATTCACAGGTGTTCGGCAAGTGAGAAGCAAAAATCAGGAAAGGAGGGATAACAAAGGCACATGTAATTGATTAGGGGACCCCTCTCGTTTCACGGGTCCAGGTCCAATGAACCTTGGACCTTGAGTCCTTAGGTTTTAGAGCAGAGAACACTATGCAGAAGGGAAGTCTTCCCCAACCCTCCAGAAGCTGCTGCTTCTGCCCTCTCTGCACTTTACTTTATGAGCTGACTCAAAGGGAAGGCCCACCCAGGTTGGGCCTCACCCAGTATGCGTGCAGAGCCATTTTTTGTTGAGATCCTCTTCCCTTGTCTGCAGTTCAGGGAGAGCCTTGCTGTCTCACCTGGGCACCTCCAACAGAAGCTGACATGGCGTCTTTCTTGACCTGCCACTGCTTGTGCAACATTCCAAACACAATTCACAAATCTTGCTCGGAGAGCATGGGCTGACACTGCCTTGGAAACCCAAGTCACTGGAAAATCTTACGGTCCAGGGAGGGCAGCAGCTGTCTTGTTTTCTTACTGATCATCCAGCCGGTTGCCTATCACTTTTGTTGAGAACATCTTCCAGCAGTTCTCCAAAAAAGGGAGTATGGGAGGGAAATGAGAAACTTTGCCTATCTTGAGTTTTCTATTATGTTCCCTACTCACTCTTTATTGATCACCTAGTGGGTATAGAGCTCTGGATTGAAAATCATTTTCTGTTAGAATTTTCAAGGGGACGTGCCGCTATCTGCTGGCTTGTAATGGTAGTGTTGAGAGTCTAAAGCCGTCTGCCTCCTCACCCTTTGCTTTTGGTCCCTGGAGCATTTAGGGGTGTTGAATTACACTGATGTTTTGAAATTTGACAAAGATATACGCTGGTGTTCTTGTTTTAATTATGCTGGATACTCATTTTCGTCATTGCTTGGAAATTTATCATATTTCATTGATAACTTCTCCATTTTCTCTATCCTCCCTTTCTAAAAGGCATTTTTAGTTGGATGTGGTTATGTCCTAGCTTGATTATCTAATTTGCTTATATTTTTTTTCTTCCATTTTTCCAACTTCGTTTTGTTGTTCTATTTGGCGTTTTGTCAAGAGTAAGTTTTCAAAAATTTTTATTAAGTTATGTTTTTATTCCCCTCAAAATACCTCATTTTAGAGTTTACTCCTCACTTTTCTACCTTAGTCTCTGCATTTTTCTTTTCAGTAACATCATTTCAATCAAAAGAGTCTTCAGGAGGAGAAACAAACTAACCAAGCAGACAAAACCCACAAGACTACAAAAGTGTCTTAAAACTGTTGAAATAAAGATGACACTCTTCTTCTTCAGTCCCCCCTCTGTGGCCACGTGGGTTGAGGTATTCTTGTGGCTCTAGTGGCCCATGTTCAAGGTTTTATCCTACCTCTAAGATTCTGATTTAACCAGAAGTTTCAGGAAAGAACTGAGTTGTCACTGAATCCTTAAATAGAAGGAGTACACAATCCTTGTAGCCAAATCAATGAGCAAAGCCTTATAGTAGCACCTTCAAAATCTAGATTCAGACTGTAGAAAATCAGCATTCCAGAGTGGGAAAGTATACCACCATGATTCTTCTGCTCAGTTCCAGAATTATAAGCCAGGATGCTTCACTTTCACCAACTCCAGAGGACCAGAAAGGCCATTTAGAATTATCCTTGTTATCAAAAACTTTCTGGCAACTCAAGGTCAAAGGCTAATTGTACCCATATCTCTGTACCTATACTCTGTTAAGATTAATTTTCACAAGGAAAAATTTTTTTCTGGTTTTTGTTTTCCTGTTGGGTGTGAAGATCTGAAATTCCATAGTAACAGAGAAGACAATGCTAAAGCTTTTTTTAGCACAGGCTGTTCCCTAATATAAAAGATATATTAAAAGATATATTCCTAATTCGCATTTATCTCCAGTTCCAGAGTTGGGGAGTGGGTAGCAGCATGTAAGTGCCTCCCTGCCGAAAGCAAAGGGTTCCTTGGGTCAAGGAGACCAGGAGAGATCAAGGACAGAGATTGGCAGTTTGGCTGAGATTTATGGAGTTTTAAATACGCACCTTTCTGTCCTCTTAGATGCAATGGTAAAAGAAGAAGTGTTGGAAAGGCCTCATTCTCTCTGAGTGGGAGGACTCTTTATGTATCATGACTCTGTCCACTGGGAAATCTGATTTTAGCAGATAAATCGAGCAGGAGGTGTCTTGACAACTCTTTCTCATCCATTCTTTAACTTTACCCCAGAGATACAAACTTATTAATTCCATCAAGATTAAATATTTCCATCAGGATAATAACCTCCAGATCCCATAACTGTGTTATCCCACTTCTGGAATTTAAGGAAATAATTCTAGGCAAGAAAATATAATGTTACCTGTTCTTTATAGAAAATTATTTATAATTGCAGGACCATTGGGCTCAACCTTAGTATCATACAAGAGAAATGATACGGAAACTGCTACTTCCCTGATGGATCATTGACAGTAATAATTATGAAACCCATGTAACAGTAAGAAAAGGATTTACAGTTAAATTTTAGTAAGAAAACAAGAATACAAAATATCACCTATATTATAACTGCAAATTTTAAAATGTATTAATATGGACTAAGATGAGAAAAAAAAAAGCCAAAACAAAACTATTTATCAGCAGTTGTTGTTGAATGTTTCGTTGACCTTTCTTTGATTTTTATTTGTGCTGTGTACTTACCGTGTAGTCTAATTCTGGAGCAGCTGCTCTATAGAGAAGCAACTGAGAATCTCTGGCCTCTAACAGTGCTTCCTAGGTGTGTTTCATGGTACACTAGTTAGGTCCGGGATGTTAAGGCATTCCATGAAAACAACACAAAGCAAAATAAAAAAGGTTTTTGACCAAATGCATGTTAAATCTATTTGCTCTTGAAACTGTCACCATAGGGCTCCTTAGAGCCTTTGATATGCTAATATAGAATGAATCTCGCAGAAGGGAAATAAATATGCAGCTTTTTCAAGACACCTCAGGCCACAGATGACATTCCCCCCGCCCCTCCACAATGTACACGCAGAAGTGTCCTGTATGACCCGGGTCCTGTCGAGAAAGCTGTGGGTAATTTCTGGTTCTGACTTGGCGTTGTCTCTGCTTTGACAGAACGAAGCAAACACTGCTGCAGTGTTCATAGTGTACTGTGGTAGCCTAGCAATTTCTTTTCATCTTTTGAGGTCTCTCTTAAGTGTCGCATCCTCTGTGAAAACCTTCCCAACCCCTCCAGGCACAACTAATCCTACTTCTACTTTGTTCCCTTTCCACGTTGACTTTTGTTAGAGGGCACTGTCCTCTTGGACAATTCTTTGTGTCCGCTCTTCAGCTAGAAGAGTGATTTCCCGTCCTCATTTGTGCCTCAGAATCAACTGGGAACCTTAACACAATACAGATGCCCACAATACTGTTCCCAGAGTTTCAGTTTCACTGGGTATGGGGTGAGACCTCGGCGAGGTCTGTTTGGTGACCAGAGAGAGCGCGTCAGCTCCTCAAGGCCACGTGCAAGTTTTACTTATTGCTGTATTACTAGCGCCTGTCATTAGTGGGTGGGCACAGATTTTGCTAAATGCCATCGAGAGAAAAAAGAAATGCTTGTTATGCTTGCTTAAGCACTGATTGTCTAATTCCTCCTAGTGAGCTAGATTCCTTCACCTGCCATTTTGGTGATGGAAAGATGGCTACTAAAGCATCCACAAGATGAGGGGAAAAAGAACACAAAAGGTCAGCTTGTGGGACACAAGGAAGAGTGACAAGTCCTCTGGTGCCCACCAAGATTATTGAGTTTTCTGTTTTGCTTCAATCCCCTACCTCACTGTTGCTCTCAACCTTAAGGAACGGCTACTCCTGCGAAATATTCTGCAATTCAACAGGCCAGGGCCTGGGCTGGCCCTCCAATTACTACCCAAAAGGAAGATAGATCAGAGCTTGGATTAGGGCAAGGTGAATGTGGTACTCACCTCAGGGGCCAAAAAAAAAAAAAAAATCAGTAATCAAGATAAATACTATTTTAATGAAATATTTTTAAAAAACTGAAGTGAAAACCAAAATAATCTATGATAAAAAAAACAACACTTTAACCATACCAGAACTTGAGACAAAAGGAAAAATCGGTAATACTGATTCTTCCTTTATTTAAAACTTGAAAAAGAATGCCTATATGTATATAACTGAGTCACTTTGCTGTACAGCAGAGATTGGCAAAACATTGTAAATCAACCATACTTCCATTAAAAGAATAAAATAAAATAAAATTTAAATAAAATCAAAACTTGAGTATTAAGTCCATCATTTTTGCATTAATTTTGATTAATAGTTTGTGTACGTGCAAACTTTGACTATATGACCAAAAGTAAGGAGAAAAAAATCCACTGTTGTAAATTCATATCAGAGAGATCATTGGCGAGGGAAATACAACAGGACTGTCAGATGTAGATGTGGAACTAAAGATTGCTGAAACTATTTTATGTGAAACATTTTGGAATAAAATGAACGAGGGTGGCACAAGAGATTTACAGGAATTCCTGAAGTATTCCTACCAGTGAAGTTAAACTAGGGTGAGGGCGTTAGGGAGGCAGTATTGGCTGCTTTTAGGAAAAATCCAAAACAGCAGAGTCAGCACTAAAAGTCCAAAGCAGCCATAGGAAGTAGAAGTCATGGTGGGTAAGATCCAGCAACAGGAGATTGTGTTCCAGACACGGAGGGAAGAGGCGCTATGGCAATCTTGACCTCCAGTCAGGGCACCGTCCACTCTCTACCAGACCTACGAGGCCAATGAGCTGGAGAGCTGTAACTCACTGGGGCCTCCCTCCTCTCCTACTTAGGAACCCAAGTCTGCATGCAGTAGAAAAATGTATGGGAGCATGGGGACGGGGCTACCCAAAGCTTGGGGACTCAGTATGGCTCCAGAGCTGGAGGGTTAGGGCTCCAGGTGTGGAGAGAGCATGCAGAGTTCTGATGAAGAACGCTGGCCTGGCAGAGCACCAAAGTACCAAGAGAATTGTCCTGCTCTCAAGGGGAGTCTAGGAGAGCTTCCTGGAGAGAGGGAGCTGGGCTCTCTCTGCGTGAGGCATGCTCTTGGCTCTGAGCCCCACCTCCAAGCAGAGGCTGAACACCCAGCCTTCCCTCCCAGAAAACCTGCTGGAAACTCCCATTCAGTCTGAAACTAGGACTCCTAAGAAAGAAAGAGAATAAGAGCTGCGATAGAAGAGATCTTGCTTGGGGAGCGTGAGAAATTCACTTCCTAGTTATGCTTAAATGCACTGCTCATGGTCTACAAAATATGGGTGATGCATAGACATTGCTTGATGTGTGTAGACCATTTTCTCTTGGGATCAATGTGAACAATCATTCAAGTTCCCCAAATAAATGATATGATCCTCTCTTTCCTCCATTCCCACATATCACATCAGGATGAAAATTTGAGCAATATTAGATGCCCTTGCAGGGGCTGCAGAGATTTTGCTGAGAGAATATGTAGCAGAAAAAGAAAAAACCAAACAGCCATTGGTGGTACATCGTCTGGTGGCAAACTTCCTTCCTACTGGGATGAGGAAATTTTTTTTCTTTGTATCAAGATACCTTGACAAGCTGTTCATGGCCTCGATAGTCAGGGCAAACCAGAGGGACCCACTTTGCTCTGCCTTCTGAAGTGGGAGGTTCTGTGAGTTTCAGAAGTCACTGTGATGGATGAGATGCCCTCGCTGGAGACTGGAGATGAAAGGAGATGTGATAGGGGAGGTTGAAGCAGGGTGAGTGGCTGTGGGGCTTGGGGAGAGAAACCTGCCAGGCAGAAACTCACTCTAGAATCGGGCTGTCCGATGCTCTATTCACAGTTATCTGCTGCAGGGGCTTCGCTGTCACCTACAGCCCCACCCTCACTCGTCCCACCACCAAATTTGTCAGCAAAAGTCTCTCTTACCGCAAGTGGCTTTCACAAATGGTACTGTGAAGGAAAAGCACAGCAAGCCAGAAGGGTTAGTGTTCTGTATTTTGGGTTGAAATACAGTGGGGTGAAAGGGAAATGAATAGTCACAGGACGGGAGCTACAGGGGAAATTGAGAATGAAACTGAAATAAAACACGGAAGCAAAAAGAGAGGAGAAGAAACAAAAGCCCTTGAAATCCCTTGGCCCATGGGAGGTGGGAGATGGAGGGATCGGGAATGAGGTTCCTTCCTCCCACGCGGGTGGAGCTCCAGGCACCTATTTCACTATTACAGTAAAATGTACCCCCATAAGGCTGGCTGAGGTGAGGACTTGCAGGTGACTGACGTTGAAATGAGACCTTAAACGCCATCGCGTGTCACGTAACGGCATAATAGTTTCTTTTCCCAGAATAATAATAATGCATTTGACAAAATGCTTTCACATGAGTAAAGAGAACATAATTTCTGAATATTTAATGCAAAATTGCCATAGGATAAAATGATCATTAAATATGGAAATGCTATTAACACATGCTTATTACGCTCATAACTCGTCTCTTATATAATCCGATCTCTGTGCCCTCATTTGTCACTTGGTCATGGGCTCCACAAATCAAAATGTGGTGCAGCGTCTCACAAAGAAGCAAGTTGATGAAATGCACAAAAAGTATCTCTTTGTCCACTAACAGGAGGTTTCTGCTTTTGGCTTTGTTGGTCTTGAGCAGAGGGGGAAAGATGGCGATCAGCCCCCTACAGAGGATTGATGTGATGCCAGGTGGTAAAGAGCCGTTTGGATGAAAGATAAGCCCAAGTATCCAATCTCAAGTGGAGACCAGTGGTCTCCTTAGGCTCCTTTAATGTAGTACTAAGAAAAGATTAAGAAAAAAATTTTTAATTACCCTTTGTTCATCGCAAGTGAGCCAGTTTTCTAGTTTCTCGTGAGGGCTGCTGAGGTGGTATTTATTACTTTAAAAATAAAATGAAGCTGGCAAGAGCAGTCTCCCTTATTCTAACCCTCATTACTGTGCATTTTTTTTCACTTTCATTAGAGGAACCAAGGCCTGCTACTCAATATTTCTTTTTTGTAGACAAAACAACCTTTCCGTTTATATAACTTGCCTTTAATACCATTCTTTAAAATGTCTCCTTCACTCCAGTAAAGGGAAAAAACAGAAGGAAAAACAAGGAAATTCCAAAGTCTCTTCCAGGTATTCTGTGCTTTTAAAGAGATATTTAGTTACCCACTGGTATGAATTATACCAGCTCTGCTGCTGTCTCTCCCAATCTCCTTACCCGCGAAGGGGTAAGTTGTTGACAACCATTTCTGATGTAAATAATGTTATTTTGCACTGCATTTCCCATATGAATTTGGTTTCTTTTCATTTGGATCATTCGGTTCCAATGATATGTGTGTCTTTTCTAGTCCCAGAAACACAATGTTTAATAACCACTACTTGGCAGTGTATTGTATTTTCTGCAAGTGCAAGTCACCTCTTATTATTTTGATTATGTAAAATTTGACGATTTTATCATTTTTTTAGATACTTTGTGGGATAATTTTGTCCCACAAGTTCTTCTGAGATTTTTATTGAAATTGCTTTAAATTTATGAATTAACTTGGGGAAAAATATTTCTTCCCATCCAATAGAATTGCATATCCCTTTTTTTTTTTCTCCAAGAGCACCATGCCCCATTTTAAGCCCCACAAAACCAGGACACCCCTTCCTCTGACATTTGGAAATCTCATGCCTGGGGCTGACAGTAGTGAAAAGGCTCATCTTTCTTCTTCCTGGGTGACCCAGTGATCCTTCTGTCATTGCCAGGGCCTTCCAGTGGAGACTGGGGGCTCCCGGGAAAAGTCTTCGCAGCCAAATGAGATCTGAACTTGGAACTCCAGCCCTGCCATGAGAAAGAGAGAGAACTAATAGGCCCCTCCTATGGTCTTCGCCTTACAGGGAAGAAGACAATTTGCAGACACTCAGCCGGCAGCATTTTCCTCAAGGAAAACTGGCCAGAATTCACAGTGGCAGAACCGGTCATTTTCTTCCACCTCAGAGCAAATTCTTTTAGAGCAGCAGGAAATGAAATGGTACTCACACTATCAATTACCCCAGCTGTTTACCTAACGAACTCAGCTTCAGAGACAGCCATTTTCAAGACCAAAGGAATATAATAAGCCCATAGTAACCCTGCAGTAACAAGCACCTTGGCAAACTCATGGTCTGAATTCAGGCAATTACAGTCTAGCTGCCAGGAAGATGCCATCCCATTATTGACTTATAATGCCATATTATTTATTGGGATAATTATGCTTTTCTACCCCTCAGGGGCCCAGAATCAGAGAGAGTACGCAATTTATTCTTATTCATTCAGCATGTGAACCAATTTCAATTTAGAATAAATCTCTCCAAGATCTAGTATACTATGAGGGGTATCCTGCAGGCTTTCGTCCCTACCCCTAAAGATTACAGGGCCTTAGAGGGCATTGTGTGAATCAGTGGGAACTTGGTTCTCCTAAGTTCAGTGAAACAAATTCCTGTTTTGTCAGAGCAGTTGTGCCGGAACGCTCACTCCCCACACCCAAATGTTAGCATCTTGTTCCTGCTCTCTGAGCTCCTTTATAATATTGTATGTATATAAATGAAAGTTAAAAGAGCATTGCATATATTCCACAGAACCCTGCAAAGGCATTATTATTGCAGATGAGGAAAGAGAGGCTCAGAGTAGTTAAATGACTTCTTTGGTCTACACAAGTGAATAATTTTCTTTTCACTGAACATAATTCAATTATTTATTTATTTAATTTCCTACCAGCCTCCCAGGTCCTTGAAATCAGACATCTTCTAGTTAGATCTCAAATGCCCCAGGCTCTGGTATAGTCCTGATATACAATGGGAGTTTAATAATTGTCTGCTGAATAGGGAGAAAATATTGGGCTAGAAGTCAGTAAAATGCTGGGATCCAATCTCAGTTCTAATAAATATTAGCCTTTTGAACTTGGGTCTATCACTTTTCTCTGATCTTCACTTTCCTCATCTCTAAAGTGGAGATAATGATACCAAATACTACTAAACTTTTCTTCCTCTCTCACAGATTTGTTGTAAGAATTAAACGAAATTTAGTGTAGGAAAGGGTTTGAAATACATTATGAAGTATAGATAAAATGAAATCCATCTTAGTAAATACTTGTTAATGGGAACTGATTAGATAAGAAGAGACCATGATTCATTGCTTTCATCCCTCTTAGCGTGCAGATCAGAGTGGTTTTCATGACATCAGTGTTTACTGAGTCTATTCCAGGGGATCTTTCTTTCTGACCATCTGATCTCTACGCTCTGGACCCCTTTGAGTGATGCAGAAGGAAGATCTGTGAATACAAAGACAAAATATTCAGGTTTGATACTTGTTTTTCCAGCAATAAACCATGTGATCAAGTTACTTAAACCCTGGACTTCAGTTTTCATTTTCTTTCCTATAAAGTAGTGATGGTGATAGGGTTGCTGATGGTATATTTGGAGGGAGAGAGTGGGATAGGAGGAAGTTGACTAGATTAGCTCTAAGTTATGCTGTAGTTTTATGATTCTGTGATTCTATGATTCTACGATATGTGTGCTTTGAGGTTTCATTATTACGGTCAAACTAGAGTTTAGAGAAAGTGGTGTGAATAAGATGGGATGCGAGAGTTTGAGTCGTATGTATAAGCACACAGGGTCACTGATAAAGAATGAATCCAGAATATCAGCTCACCTTCTGTCCCTACAAGAAGGCATTTTATATATGGCAGTAGGATGTAAATCCTGACCCAGGCTTGGATCTACTTTCCCTGGGGTTAGACTCCAAATCTATCATTAAGTACCATCTAATTGGATGGCTTCCTCCCTAAAGATCCACTGGCGCTTGGGCAGCCAGGCCAGACTATCAGGACACGAGATGTTGACTTCTTCAATGGGGGGTGTGATACCCACAGGGATGTTGTCACAGGCATCTGATGGGACATTCTGTGGCCAGCACAAACTGTTAGCCCACTGCTGCTTTTGTCCTGCTCTGTCCATTACTCCAGCTCTTTCTCCTCCTGGAGGTGTCCCCAGCTCCAACCTTCTCCTCCATGTCTCTAATGAGTATTGTCCAGAAGTTGCAATTCTCCTGCAATATCTCTGAGAAATTCATCACCTTTTTCTGGCAGGCTTTGAACTTTGCTGCTTACTCAGAGGATGGGATCTAAAATAAAACTGGCTTACTTAGCAGTGAGAATAATACAAATTTCATAAAAATCAAAGTCCCATTTTCTCTGTTGTATTTCACATGAGTTTCATGTGATTCACATGAGTTGCCATATTTTACCCAAAGAAATTGATGCTTCATGTGGGGAATAAAAAAACCATGCTTTCACAAAGTTTTCAATGTGAGCTTTTCCTATATCAACCATGTTACTGCACTTCCTCAGGACTAGCGAGTTACAGATCCTGCTGAGGCCTGATTCATATTCATGGAAAGAGAAAACAAGCCTCTTAAGACATCCTTGAACTTAAGAGTGAAGAAAAATACCTTGGGGAGACATTTCAGCATCAGAGTACAGCTCAGAGGCACCAAATCTATGAGAAAGCTGATGATGAAAGACAAAAACATTTTTTAGTCATGGATTTTATAAGTTAAACACTGGGGATTAGTCCTTGGTGCTGGAAGACTGTGAGAAGCACATGGGCAAACAGAGTGATGAGCAATTTTAATGACCTTTCCTATGAATAAAAGAGGTTTATTACTTTGTACCTTTGCTAAGGACAGGGGCCTATGAAAAGGCTGGTAGGGCAGAGAAAGAGAGATAGCTGTGACTTCCCTGGTGGAAAATATATTCCCAAAATAATTGCACTGGGTGTTGGCGTGCCACTGGAAGGGACTATTTTTTTAAAACTTATAAAATACTGAGATCCAGACTCAACTGGGGTCTCAGTACTGCCCAGCAGCCTTCTATGTTTTTTTAGACTGCTGTCTTCCATTGTTCAGAGTGGTTATTTCAAGGTTTCTCTACTTATCTCCAAGCACCCCATGCCACCTCCTCCACAGATGCCCCAAAGATGACATTGGGTCCAAGTTCATAGTAAAAGGTAACAACCATCATGTCACAACTCCCTTGACTTCTTGCCTGTCACGTTCAAATTTACTGCCATTGGTACCCTATTAGGCAGCTAGGGCTGCTGTAAAAAAGCGCCACAAACTGAGTGGCTTCAGCGGCAGAAATGTATTGCCTCGCAGTGCTGGAGGCCAGAAGTCCAAGATCAAGGCTTGCTTCCTTCTGAAGTTGTTAGTGAAGGACCTGTTCCAGGCTTCTCTCCTGACTCCTGGTGGTTTGCTGGAAATCTTTGATGGCTTCTGCTGCATCGCCTTGATCTCTGCCTTAATCTTCACATGGTGTACTCCTTGTACATGCGTGTCTGTGTCCAAATGCCCCTTTTTTTATAAGGACACCAGACATATTGGATTGGGGCCCACCATACTCCAGTATGACCTCATCTTAACTAATTACATCTGCAATGACCTATTTCTAAATTATGTCACATTCCGAGGTACTGGGGGGTGGGGTGTTGGGACTTCAATATATGAATTTTAGGGAGATGCAATTTAACTCATAACAGGTACCCTGCCTCATCATTTCAGAAGTTCTGTTCCTCTTCTGTGTGGCTACTCCTTCCACAGCTATTATGATGTCCAACCATTCCTGTCTTTTTAGAAACATGGCCCAAGGAGGTATCATTTCTATTTCCAATAGCTACAATTGCTCCGTCTATACCAGCTCTTCCTAATCAACATACAAACAAGTTCACTGCTCTCCCAGTTCAAGAAACAAGTGCAACAACACAAGCTCCCCATGGTCTTGCATCCCACGTCAGCTTTGGCCCTGTACTCTTCTCCCTGCAGCCTACTTCAGCTCTCTCCATTGCTAGCTCCTATTTATTCAACTCACTCCAACCTGGCCATCGTTCTCACCCCTGCACTGAAACTGTTCTTGCTAAGAACTGTGAATGACTGACTTCCTTTTTGCTCCATACAATGGCCTCAACAGGCTTCATCTCACCTGACTCTTCATCATGACTTAATATCAGTGACCTACACTGACCCTGGAAGTGGTCACCTATTTCAGCCTCCACAGCTCCCCATTCTCCTGACACCATGTTGTCTTGGTTTTCTTCCTACCTCATGGGCTGCTACATCAGTCTTCCTTGCTGCCTCATCTTTCTTTGTAAATCCCTTAAAATGTCCACATTTCTCAGAGTCCCATCCTCAATACTCTAGACTCAAACTCCTCCAAACTCCAGTGACCAACTGTATGCTGTGACTCTCAAATATAGTTCAAGCTTGGATGGCTCTCCTGAGCTCCAGACCTACATATCTAATTATCTATGGTCATCTTCAGGTGGATATCCGCAGCCAGCTCAAACTCAGGTTGTTCCAAATTGAATTCATCACTGATTATTCAGATCTATTTTTCCTATCTAAGCCCAATATCTCAATCCATGGTCCTGCAATTTTTCCCAGTGTCTAAGCCAGAAACCTTGGATTCTTCTTTACTTTTTTCTTTCCCACACACCACATCCAACCACACCTATTCTTTAGATTCTCTTTTGTTACCTTTTGGATTCTCCAGTTCTGCTTCTGGCAGTAGCTTATTTCAGGCTGAAAGCTAATGATTGAGATTACTGGAATACCACCCTGTGACTTCCTCAACCAATCAGAGGAGGGTTACACACCCTGAAGCCCTCCTCCCAAATTTTGCCTATAAAAACTTCTTCCCTGGAACCCATTGGAGCGTTCGAGTCTTTTGAGCATGAGCCACCCATTCTCCTTGCTTAGCCCTTGCAATAACCATTCTCTGCTGTAAACTCTGACATTTCAGCTTGGCCTCACCATGCATCAGGCACACAAGCTTGGGTTTGATGACAAAACTACATTTAAAAGCTGTGCATTTTGTTGTGCACCTTTTGTATACCTCTATAATTTAAATATATTTTTAAAGAAATGCCCCCTCCCCCCATCAATGAGGATGTGAAGTCATAAGATCATGAACTTGAAGCCATGGCATAAGAGGAACATGACGAGTATGAATCAGGTTCATAGAAATCAGATAGATGATTATCCTGTCTAGATATGTGAACATCTTCCCTCTGGTACATATAAGAAAATGCACACAAGTTGTGAAGATTACTAATTATTGCCCAATGGGAAACACTGACATTTTTCAAGTTTCTAGGGGTTCTTATGTATAGGTTCTACACTTCGTATCCAAGAAAGAAGGGCTTGGGGCTGGGCAGACACTTGCCCAGCTGAGGATTTGATGAAAAATTAAGTGCCAAGCACTTCTTAGATGAGATATATATTCTGCAGCCATTTAGTCTACAAGTATTGGCTAAATGATTACCGTCCTCTCATAGGAGAAAGGGTAAGGTGTCCCTGAAGTAAAAGGAGACAGGTAGGATTTTTGAAACATGATGGTTACATGAGTCTATGATTAGCCTTACATGTGTCCATGTGCTTTAAGTGCAAACAAGAGCACCGGCCGCCAATTTTCAATAGTTCTCTGGAGGTTAATGCACTGGCTTTCAGCAAGATCGGACACAGCACAGAACAAGGTGTTGTGTTATTAAATACTTGATAATCACAAATAGGTTTATGGTAGAGAAGATCTGAATTGGAAACTACATAGAATGGAATGATCTGTAACTCGCATTAAAAACAGATATGAAGAAAACATTGCATTTGCCTATAGGCTTTGTCCTGAAGGTCAAATATATCAGATCCTTATTATCCCAGCTCTACCTCTGAGGCCCTGGGCCTTCTGTAGTCAATGAGTCTCCTATGTTCTGTAGTTAATGGGCGTCAAACACAGGCAGAGGTAAGATGGAGAAATGAGCTGAGATGTAGAGCAGAGGGAATTCTCTGGGCTTCCCTGCTGAGAGGAGATAGTCAGTCTTTCGGGGGGGAGACTCGGCAACCAGCCTGCAGAGTTCTGTGGGTCCAATGCAAAAGCATTCTCTGAAGCTCCTCCCCTGCTCACAGCTATACTCTTGCAGATGCCCGGCAGTATTCTCAAAATCCAATGTTCTTCAGCACTCACAGAAGACAAGCCCCAAACAACTGCCATCTTTCCCAGTATTAGAATTATCACCAATATGTCAGAGATAAGGAAAACAATATAATATAAATACTATTTATATAAACTCTTGTGAATCAACTATATAACACAAGTAGTTTAGAGAAGCTGGACAAAGAACGCAGACAGATAATTTGCAAAAGAAGAAATGCTAGGCTCTAATTTACAGTAAATAGATCCAAGGGTCACTAGTGAACAATTTAAAGCTAAATGAGCTAGAGCTTTTCAGGTCTCAGTTTGGTGGTGATTTGGAAAATAGTCGTGGGAGCACGGCAAGACAAGCCTTGCAGGACATTTAGTCCTGTCCAAAACATCCATAAGGCATTTGGTCCATGCCAAAATGTCCTTGATATTTGGTCTTGCCCAAAATATCCATGAGCATATGTAGTCCGTGCCAAGTTGTAGAAACAGACAGTGGTGATGATTGTACATTTTGAATATAATTAATGTCACTAAAGGGCACACTCAAAATGGTTTAAATGGCAAATTTTGTGTTATGTATATTTTAAGACAATACAAAAAATTTGTTTAAGTCTGTAGACAAAATATGTAGAAAAGGGTGTTACGAAGTTGTGTCACAGAGTTGATATCAATATTGTGTTATTTTTTCCTGGTTTTTGTGATGTTTGAGGTAAAT
This sequence comes from Balaenoptera acutorostrata, assembly GCF_949987535.1. Lineage (NCBI taxonomy): Eukaryota > Metazoa > Chordata > Mammalia > Artiodactyla > Balaenopteridae > Balaenoptera > Balaenoptera acutorostrata. The sequence goes on from NC_080081.1 coordinate 13,359,880, forward strand.
TTTAGCTTTTATATTTTGTAGTTTGTTGTGATTTCTCATTTTGAATAAATTTTAATATTGTTAAAAAAAGAAACCTAGATAGAGCCAATGAGTAGTTGATATAGTTGTTGCCCATATGATATCCTTGAGGAATAGCTAACTGTTCGACCTCCCTCCGTCTTGTTTAATCCTGCAGCATCCTTGGGCCGTGGGTACCAGTATCCTTTTTAACTGATGAGGAAAGTGACCTCAGGGGATGAAGGGACTTGCATCCAGTTCCCTCTGATTCAGAAGCTTGTGCCGATAATCACTGCATGACACTGCCTCTCATTTGAAAACTAGTTTAGACTATAATATGGTTGAAGAAAATAAGCTCTGTGCACATTCTATAGTTTTATTTTAAGCAAATATATGCAAATAACTGAAAATTTTAGACTGAAAACAATGAGCTTCCCCTCTGAAAGAAAAAGCTGCTGTCCTGTCCTGGCTTAGTCACTGACAAGTCGGGGAGCGCAGGCAAAGCCATTTAGCCGCTTTGGGCCTCAGCGACGGCATCTGTAAAAGCCAAGTCGATAATATTTATTGAGTGGCCACAAGGCTCAAGACCCTGAGTGAAGGTCTGAAGGATGCAGAGGCAGCGTCAACAGCTCTGCTCCCGGCGAATTCAGGATCCAGTTGAAAAGACAGGATCTAGTTGAGCAGAACAGAAACACCCATGAAAGCTGCCGGGAGCCAGAGGACAGACCATCAATTCTGTCTGGGGAGGCAACGCTTGATGAAGCGTGAGAAGGAAATTGATAGGCATGTAACTGAGTCACCAGCCTCTGTTTCTTTGGGGCTCGGGGTGAGGGTTCCCAGAAGCAGTCAGTGAAATCGGTTTTTCTGGTTAGCTGTTTGGGTGAACCCCTGCTTTGCTCTCTTTAGTTCTCATTGTCTATGTTGAATGATGTCAAGTGCCTGTAGGTGATTTACAAGGGATGGGAGAGGGGAAGGTCTAGTCTCCATTCTTTGCACAGTTCAGGGTGGCATACACTCACATGCGTGCACACGCACATACACACACACTCCAGAAAAGGTGAAGTGCTTTGCTCTCAGTTCTCAGTAGAGCAATGGCACTGTACAGAGCATGAGAAAGTAGGAGGCTAGCAGGGAGAGCCTCATGCACACTCAGGTCTGTGCGTGTCCTAACCCAGAGGCTCCCTGCCCCCCACTACCCCGCTGCTTGCACCAGAAGACCAGTATGTGGACTTTCTCTCACTTACAGGCTCCAGGGAGTAACCATCAGACTCTCTCTCTCTCCTCCCCTCTCTCTCTTTCTCCCTCTCTCCTTTCCTTCATGGCCCCGCCCCTAAAACTTGCTTGCTTCTTCCTTTAAATCCCCTTATCCCTTGCAGTCTTGACCTCCAGCATTCTCGGGCTGGCCCTCCCTCACTGTTCCTCCTTGGTCTCAGAAAGCTTAGAGTGAGCTGTGAGTCACTCTCTTCCGTTTACCCTTTGTTTCTGCTGTTGGTTTGGTGGAGGTAGTTGTGAGGGAACATTGGGTCCTAAGAATGCAGGAAGTTAGAAGGGTCATTTTTAAAGAAAGGGATTCTGAATGACACCCTTTTTGTCTTTCCCTAACCTTTAATTACACCCCAAGTTGTGTCATCTTTATTTGTCTGTTATTAGTTCTTGACTTTTTTCCAAACTTGACAGCTCAAAGGACCACAGATAAAAGACCATCCCAGCTGATACAAAGGAGAGAAAGGTTTTTTGGCAGAGAGAATAGACATGGCAAAGACGAAGAGATGGGAATGTACACGGTACCTTAAAGGCATGGAAATAGTCTAGTCTCTGCAGTGAGTGGGGTCCTGGCGGATAGTGGTAGGAAATGAGTTTTCAGAAGTACATTAGGGACACCCGGTGAAAGATCTTGAGTATTTCAATTCGACATGGTGGCTTTCATTCTGTAGCAAATGGGAGGTGACCATGAAAAGTTTCTGGACAACTGATGATATGATTGTGTCTTTGTTTTGCTTAATTCTGATGGTTTTGTAGAATGAATTAAAGGGGAGAGAATCTAGGAAAATAGTGTTTTCAGTAATTCAACAAATATTTATAAATTACCTACAGTCTGCCAGGTACTGTGCTAAGTGCTGAAATAGATGATGAACAAAATGGACAAAAATTCCTGCCCTCACAGAGTTTAAGGGTTATGGGTTAGAATACTGTGGGGTTGTTGTGGCCTAAATGTGCCCGGAGTTTGGGAGACAGGTGAGAACTACAGAGCTGAGAGACATCAGAATACAGGTGATAATGAAAACCATTACAGTAGAGTCATCCAGAAAGAATAGGGTGAGAAGAAGAGAAAATGAAGCTCAGAACTTTGGAGGAAATATACCTTTAGCATCAAAAAACAAGAAATTAATGGAGGACTGAGAAAGAGTAATCAAAGAAGTAACAGGAGAAGCAGGAGAGATGGATGCTTTGGAGCTCAGAGGAGGCAAGTGTTTCCGGAAGGGATGAGCAGAGGTAAGCATAGGAGGGAGCTCAAGGCGGCTCAAGAGAAGGTCGAGCCAGGATAGAAGCCCTGAGAACGCAGCTTCGTTAGAGGAGAAAGGGGCAGCGGGGATGCCTGATTGTATAAAAGAAGCAAAATAAATGGGAGGCGAAGAAGTACTAAGGCATTCACGATCTCTGTATTTCTTAACTTGAGTCTAGGTGTATTAGAAAGAGTAGTTTTTAGGTGTTCTGTGACTTACTCTGTGACACTTATTTGACAAAGTTCCTTTTCTATAATTTGCCCCATGAACCCCAAGAGACTAAATGTAGGGGATGCAAAAGAATCTAACTTCTTCCGAAGGCCAGCAGGGAATGTTTGAGAGAGGTCTTGCTCTCACTGAGCTGAGCCTGAATCCCTTCTCCACTGTCCATAGAAAGGATTTGAGAACTGCGGTCCCAGCATCTTAGGACATGGCATGGATGTGCTTCCTCTTTCATAGCAGTACAAGGACGTGGCTTCAGATGAAAGACAACATTCCAATAAAGGCTTCTTTGTGGTCAAGACGTCTAGAGGCTTTTTGACTGCAGAGCTCTTGAACATCCTACAGAAAAGAGGGGCCCTTGGACATTTCAACATCAGTATTTCCGAGGCATCAGAAATCAGTAAATAATCTTTGGATCATAATAAACTGAGTGAACCTCAGCTGAGAGTTCTTACTTGGACCAGGCCTGCAGGAGGTTTAAGGGATCAATAACTCAACCTTCCTCCTGTCCACAGGATGACACAGCTTGATGCTGTCATAGGAACACCCAGCAACCCTTTTTGTTCATTGGCTTCAAATTGCCTCTTCTTTCCTCCCATGGCAGTTTTCAGTGAGTTTTGTGGCCAGCTCATACTAATTTATTTGTTCAAGTCTGCCCCCTTCAGTTTTCCACAGAAGCTACAAAATTAAATGGTTCTGAAGAACCTAGGGGCAGGACAGGAATAAAGATGCAGACGTAGAGAATGGACTTGAGGACACGGGGAGGGGGAAGGGTAAGCTGGGACGAAGTGAGAGAGTGGGATGGACATATATACACTCCCAAACGTAAAATAGATAGCTAGTGGGAAACAGCCTCATAGCACAGGGAGATCAGCTCGGTGCTTTGTGACCACCTAGAGGGGTGGGATTGGGAGGGTGGGAGGGAGGGAGATGCAAGAGGGAGGAGATATGGGGATATATGTATACGTATAGCTGATTCACTTTGTTATGCAGCAGAAACGAACACAACAATGTAAAGCAATTATACTCCAATAAAGATGTTAAAAAAAAAAATGGTCAGTACCCATAACCACCTGACCTTTTCAACTGGAAAAGTTCAGAGACTGGCTGATTGGGACTCAGAGGTAATTCTGCCAGGAGCAGCTCTGGCCTCAAAAAGTCAAGGTAAATATTTCAAGAGGTAAATAATCAGTCAGAAAGCTTGGGCCAAAAAACTACAAATGAGGAGCAAGACACGGGATGTCACAGGTAGAGTAAATGTAACAGGAAAGCTACAGAAATGACATTTCATAAGAATACAACTTTGTCAGAAGAGGAGCTTTGAAGTAGAATAATCTAAGACCCAATAAATGACTGTTTTCAAGGGACTCAGGAGGATGAATGGAAGAATGTGTGAGGGTCTCCATTCATCCTGGACTTTGCACTGTAAGTGCTACATCATCACAAGGGTCAAATTTATTATTTAAAAATTACTCAAAAAATTTTTTTCAGTCTTATTGGATTGTTTGGTAGCACCCATAGAAAACAGGCCAAGAAATGCTTTAATGGATGAGAAAGGAAAAATAAAGTCATAATCATGTGGCTTGAAAATCCCTCAAAAGTCTAGTATCCAAGAGAAATAAACAAACTGGAACTGATTGTAGCTGAAATCTCCATCGTGAAAGTTCTATAAATATAGAAGGGTATGAGAATAGAGAGTGAAAAATATACCCATACATCCATGGCCAACTGAATTCAACAAAAGTGCCAAGACCATTCAATAAAGAAAAAACGGTCTCTTCAAGAAATGGTGCTGGGACAGCTGGACAAACACATGGAAAAAGATGAAGTTGAACAATCACCTCACATCATATACAAAAGTTAACTTCAAATGGATCGATGACCTAAATAGAAGAGCTAAAACACTTTAAAAAAAACCATAGGGGTAAATCTTCATAACCTTGGATTTGACAATGGATTCTTAGATATGATACTAAAAGCACAGAAAAAAAAAGAAAAAACAGGTAGATTGGACTTCACCAAAATTGAAAATGTTCACAACAAAGGACATTATCAAGAAAGCGAAAGGACAACTTACACATGGGAGAAAATATTTGCAAATCATATATTTGATAAGGGTATAGTTATGCAGAATATATAAAGAAACTTTACAGCTCAAGAGTAAGAAGATAAACAACACAATTTTGTAAATGGCCAAAGGACTTGAATAGATATTTCTCAAAAGAAGCAATCCAAATGGCCAGTAAGCATGTGAAAAACTGCTCAACAACATAAGTCATCAGGTAAATTCAAATCAAAACCACAGCGAGATACCACTTTTCATTCACTAGGATGGCTATAATCAGAAACAAGAAAATAACAGCTGTTGATGAGGATGTGGAGACATAGAAACCCTTGTACATTGCTGCTGGAAATGTAAAGTGGTACAGCTGCTGTAGAAAGCAATTTGGTGCCCCCTCAGAAAGTTAAGCATAGGGGCTTCCCTGGTGGCACAGTGGTTAAGAATCTGCCTGTCAATGCAGGGGACACGGGTTCGAGCCCTGGTCTGGGAAGATCCCACATGCCGCGGAGCAACTAAGCCCATGTGCCAGAACTACTGAGCCTGCGCTCTAGAGCCTTCGAGCCACAGCCACTGAAGCCTGCACACCTAGAGCCCGTGCTCCGCAACAAGAGAAGCCACCGCAATGAGAAGCCCGCACACCGTGATGAAGAGTAGCCCCAGCTCGCCGCAACTAGAGAAAGCCCATGCGCAGCAACGAAGATCCAACGCAGCCAAAAATAAATAAATAAATAAATAAATAAATAAATAAAAAGTTAAGCATAGAATTATCATATGACCCAGCAATTTTACTCCTAGGTATTGATATACACCCCAAAGAATTAAAAACAGATACTCAAACAAATACATGTACATGCACATTCATAGCAGCACTATTGACAGTAGCCAAAAGTAGCCCCAAATTTGGGAAACAACCCAAATGTCCATCAACGGATGAGTGGATAAACAAACGGTGGTATATACATATAATGGAATATTATTCAGCCATAAAAAGGAATGAAGTATGAACACAGGCTACAACATGGATGAACCTTGAAAACATTATGGTAAGTGAAAGAAGTCGGGCACAAAAAGTTATATATTGTATGATTCCGTTTATATAAAATATTCAGAATAGGTGAATCCCTAGACGCAGAAAATAGTTCAGTAGTTGCCCGGGGCTGGAGGAGGGGAGATTGGGGAGTAACTGTTTACTGAGTACGAGGTCTCCTTTTGGGTGATGACAATATTTTGGAACTAGATGGAGGTCGCGGTTGCACCGTGTTGTCAATGTACTAAATGCCACTGAATTGTTCACTTTAAATGGTTCATTTTATTTTGTGTGAATTTCACCTCAAAAAAAATTTTTTAATAGAGAGGTATGGTTCATAAAATTGAAGTCATGAATTCTATACAGAATGACTTGGACTTTCTCTTTCAGGAAGCATTCAAGCCTTGTAATGTAAAGAAACATGTTCTCATAAAGCTTGGCCCAAGGAAATATGTGAAGTAGCTTTTGAGACTTTTTCCTCTCCGTTCCGTCCCACAGAGGCTATGGGTGGTTTCGAGGACAGTCTTCCCCTCAGTTTCGTCCCATCAGGAAATCTCACGCATCTTCTGTGCTTTTAACTTGGGATTCCACGGAGTGACAGCGGATAGTAAAGGGCTCATCGAGTAAACCAGTAAATGCATTCCCACTATAGCCATGTGCTTCTTCAAGGAGTTTATTCAGACCCATTCTTCAAGGCTCTGTTACCCTTCTGGGAAGCCTCTCCAGTGTCCTTGGGCAGAATTCCTCCTTCTCTGAACCAGCTCAGCTTGTTCATGCCATTAGTCTCACTGCTCTAGGCCACCTGTCAAAGCTCAGTGTCTAGCCAAGTGCCTGATATACAAGGCATATCAATGCAATGCACTTAGATGGAACTATCCCTGTCAGGTAATAACAGGTCTCAAACTCAGTACAAATGCACTTGTTCTGTACTAATATATCCATCAGTGTGAGTGTGTGCATATGTGTGTGTGCATGTGTGTTTGTGTAGGTGTGTGTTGGGCAGAATATATTGGGTTGGCCAAAAAGTTCATTCGGGTTTTCTGCAGCATCTTGTGGGAAAACCCGAACAAACTTTTTGGTCAAGCCAATATTTGCTTGCGGAAGCCTCTTCATGAACACGGGTCAAGTCGTCTCACCAGAGGACCTCCTGTCAATGCCTGTGGGCATATCAGTCTTGCTGCCACAGAATTTCTGTCCTTCAAAGAGTAAATGTATCATTCAGAAACCAATGAATTTAACCTCATTCTGCCTTCGAAATAAATGGGGAGCTGCTTCACCTGAGGCTGGCTCTCTGAGATGGAGATGGGGAGGGACTGGAGAAAGGTGCTTGACAAACAGCTAGACACTGGTTTCTGGGGGACTGTGGTGACCAGGAGGCAAAGAAAACCACCTACCGCTGTGCACCCAGCTGTGATTCTGTCACCCCAGACAGGCTACGGGGGTGGCTTGGGAGACATCAGTCTCTGGCAGCGTCCTTCTGAGAGGGGGAACAGAGAGAGGGAGTGGGGAAATGCGAGAGAGGAAATGCAATCACTAAAGCAGAAATATCTTTTCCTGCCCAGATCCAGAGTTAACCCAGTTACTTCAATTTTTTCATCGTATCAACTCTCTGAAAAATGTGTATTCCAAAGGTGAATTCAGAAGCTTGTGTGGAAGGTAGCTGGTGGTGATGGGACTGGAAGGGTCTGGGAATGAGCTGGGCCATTAGAGCGTGCGTCCCCAGCACCCAGACACTGTGCCCCACAGGGCAGAGCAAGGGTTAATTTATTTAACCGAGAATTCCAGATGTGATACATTCCTATTTCACCGAACGTTACTGCCGCTGCTACTGCCCGCAGCACACTTCGGTTCTAACAGCTTCCAAGGACCTTGTAGTTTTTCTCTTCCACTAAACCCTCAGGGGCGGAGTCATCTATCTTGTGTGTGTGTTTTGCTAATATGTTTGCAATTGTTTTCACTCAATTCTTGTGATGGGCCTTACCAGCTCAGACCACTGGAAATCATTTCTTTTAACATCTTTATTGGAGTATAATTGCTCTACAATGGTGTGTTAGTTTCTGCTGTATAACAAAGTGAATCAGCTATACGTATACATATATCCCCATATCCCCTCCCTCTTGCATCTCCCTCCCACCCTCCCTGGCCCACCCCTCTGTAGCTTCCTCTTACCTCATCTAGGTGACTCTTCTGAGGAAAGCTACTATGAAAAAACTTGACTCAAGTTTGTGATTTTGATAAGAAAAGATGAGAAGAAGTTGGCGTCTGGGGCATGGGCAACACAGGGTGGTGGGAGCTGCCAGAAAGTGGGTACATTGTTGCTACACAATTTTAAAACTATAGTAAAATCAACACAAAGTCAATTTATTACCACCATGTAGCTGCAATTCTCAACCATGTCAGTGATGATACTCCTTCCTGCCAGGGCAAACCAAACAATTGGCTTGGGTGTATGACCACGTTTAGCGTGTTCTTGCACTCCTCACTGTAAAATATTTTTGAATGTAGAAACATAGAGTATTAAGACCAAAAGGCAGCTTAGGTATTCTTTCTTTCATTACCTTCTTTCATTATTACGTCCACAGGTAGAGATCATGTTTACTAAGACCTGCCCCTGCCCTTGAGAAGCTTGTACATCAGAGAAAGAGCAGTTAATGACTTTCTCAAGGTCACCTGAATGCTGAAAGGCTGAGTCAAAGCAGGATCATGATATTTTCAAATGACCTTCCTTCCTTGAGGGGTTTCGAGAAAGTAGAGCCACAGAAACGGCAGGGCCTTGAAACAGCTTCCAACTTTGACCCAACAAAAAAAGTTTAAAACTCTTGATATTCTTAATGAAAAACATGTTCTGGGTTTTGCTTTTCCCCTTAGTATACAGATATTTCCCGGAACCTGGCAACGGGTCCTCCCATCCCCCAACACTTAGTATAGGGAGATTTCTCCAGCAGCACAATTGCACTTTGACGTTCCTGCTTCAGAGTTAGTACTAACAGTTGTCTCCCCAGGTGCCTGAGCTGAGGCAAGCCCCATCACAACACCACCTCAAATGACTTTTAATTAAACCGAACTCAGTCAGTGGTGACTTATGCTTTCTGTGCTTCTGTTTTCTACAACTGAGGTTCTGTTTATAAACCATTTAGTCGTATGGGCCACTGGATTTGGAACCTAATTAGAGCTGTGTATTATGGCTTGGTGGCCCCAAATGTTGGCATCACTTTCCTAGGAGGCAGGTTAATTCATTGCTTGTGAACTGCCGGCTGCACTTGCCTCTCTGGGTTTGTCTGTTGATTCCATCTTGGGATACATTTCCTCCAAAAGCCCCAAACCACACACCACTCTGAGGCCATTTCTCTTTGCTTAATGGTCAAAGTGTGTGTTGTGATCCAGGTAGGTGACAACAGCTCCCACACGCCAGCCAGCAGCCATCAGTGACTCGAGATGGGCTTTGGGAAGGTCCCCGGTCACCACGCCGGGCTCTGATAACCGTACTGCCTGCTGGTGCTAACAGTCTTCAAGGGTAAGGCCCATTCCTCCTCCCATTTTGGATGGAAGCCAGGATTTAAATAAAAGAAAGAAAGAATAGGAAAAAGAAATCAAATAGAAATGCAACCACGAGAGTCAAGGGCAAGTGAAACTGATTTTAAAGAGATGGCTTCCAGCCACAGAAACAAAGAGAGTTGAGGTGGAAACTGTGCTCTTGGTCAAATCGCAGCCACTGCTGAGGAGAAGTCTGTAATGAGAACGTGGACAAAAATGTTTCATTTTTAGCACAGCCAGTGTCCTGAAGACTAAGGTAGTGACGCATTCTTTGAAATTAAAAATTGCTCCCAGAGTAGTTCTGTCTGCCTGAAACGTAAGCAAGAGGCACTAAAATCAGGGCAAAGTGGGAGGGTGGTGGGAAGAAAAGCACAGCTTGAATTTTATAACTCCACATTACTCTTTAGTATTTGATTTCTCTAAAGTCATATACTTTGCACTGTGTAAATAGGATATCCAAATTTAGACATTATAACCCCACTTATGTAACTGACTGCAAACAATGTAAGATTTATTGAGAGGTGACATTGCCTTGTGATTAGGGGAGTTGGTGCTGAAGCCAGAATGCCTGAGTTTGAGTGTTGGCTTTACCGCTTCCTAGCTGTGTGATTTCAGGCAAATTGCTTGACCTCTCTGAGCCCCAATTTGTTCATCTCTAAAATGGGAATCATACTAATAGTATCTATGTCATAGTGCATAAAATGACTGACATATGTAAGTGGCGTAAGACAATATTTGAACATAATAAATCCTATATAAAGTGCTTTCTTTTTGGTATTAAGTGTTAATAATATTTTCTGCTGCCTTTTTTAGTTATCTATTTAATTTTCCTCAAAAATCATCAACATAAAATATCCATGTGGGAAAAAAATGAATTTTGAGCTGTATTAATATTATACACAAAAATTAATTCCCGGTAAATTGTAAATATAAATGCTAAAGTTTCCACATAAATCTCTTCTAAAGGAAGTTGAAAAATAAAATCTTCAGGACTGTGGTAAGGCAAAAACAATTTTAAGCAGGACATAAAAACACTAACTATAAAAAAAAAACCCACCAGAAATTAGACTACTTTAAAATGAAGAACTTCTATTGGTCAAAAAATATATTGAAAGAGGAAAATACAAGCTGCAGAGTGAGAAAAGAAAGATGCAAAGACAGTTACAAAGAGTCATATCCAGAATATACAAAGAACTCCTACAATTCAACAAGAAAATATCAGACAATACAATAGAAAATTGGACAAAAGACTTGAAGAGACACCTTACAAAACATAATATCCAAATGCCCCAGATAGAAAGATGTTCAATATCACTAGTCACCAGACAAATTTAAATGTTAACCACATTAAAATCCTTTATATACCTAACCAGAATGGCTAAAAAAAAAAAAAAAAGCAAAACACTAAGTGCTGGTGAGGATGTAAAGCAATTGGGACTCTTACACACTACTGGTAGGAGTGTACATGGGAACAACCATTTTGGGAAACTGTTCAGCAGTATCTACTAAAACTGACCCTGTGTATATCCTACGACACAGAAATTTCACTTCTAGATTTTTAGTCACAGGTATATGCCCCAAAATGTATGTATAAAAATGTTTATATCATTATTATTATTAATAGCCTCAAACTAGAAATAACTCAAATTCCAACAGTAGAAAGAATGAATAAATTATGATAAATTATGACATAGTCCTAAAATGAAATACTACAAAATAGCAACAAAAATGAACAAACTATTGTTGTATACAAAAATGGGGAGAAATCTCAAAAAACCAAACTTGAATGAAATAAGCCATACATACAAAATAGTAGCACTTGTTGTATGGTTCAATTTATGTAAAGTGTAAAAAACCCCTAAGTTATGATGCTAAAAGTTAGGATGCTGGATATATTTAGGGAGAGGGGTTAGTTATCAGAGGAGACAAAGAGTGGGGCAGTACCGAGAGGCTAGTAGTGTTTTATTTATTTATTCAGTGATGGTTTCAATGATGTGTTCTTGAGAAAATTCATTGAACTATACACTTATGTTTTGTGTACTTCTTTTACATATGTTATACTTCATTAAAGAAATTTTACTTGAAATTATTAAGGCTATGGAATTCTAACAAATAAATGTGCTAAACAACAAATTTAACCCTTCAGGTCTTAACATTTGGTTATAATCTATTTACCTCTAAATTGATCTGAGCATGTATAAGTATGTGTGTGTGCATTGCTAGAGGTAAGTTCCATGAAGACAGGGCTTTTTGACTGATGATTTGCTTCTCCTGTCTCTGGCTGCTTCAATAGTGTCCGATATGTAGTAGGCACTCAATAAATATTTGTTGAATGCATGAATGAAAAAAATACCTTGCATTTGATAAATTAAAAGAAAGTTCATTTAATACTGTATTTGTGGGCCTGGAAAACAGAATGGGTTACTTCCCAGGAGGTATAAGTATTATGATTGATCTACTTTTATGTTTCCTCCAGCCATTTTTTCCCAAGCAGTGTTCATAATTGGAGAGAGTGATATATGAGGAACAATCAAGAGTGGGAACCAGTGTGCAAGGCCATGAAACATAAAGGAAATTAATTTCTGAGCCCACCAAGATATCTCAGTATCTATCATTTAACAGAATACATACATTCCAATAAAGACAACTCTAAAACAATTTCTTTGGTAAAAGGAAATCTATTTTCCTATTGGAACTCTAAGAAGAAGTTGACAGGTGTTTTTACGGGAAAAAGCCCTACAATAAATGAGAGTTAAGAAAAGTCTTCTAGTGCGAAAAGGTACAAGATGGCGGGCAGTCAGCTTCAAGACATACTAGAGTAGACCTTCTGGCTGCTGTCAGTCTCACCTTGTTTATTATTTGTTTGCATAGGTTTCCCAGACTCAGCATTCTCTATACCCAATCAGGGAACACATTTCCGTGAAATTCTGGCTTCTCTATCTCCTCTTTGGGTTTGGGTATTTTCCATATATAATGAAGCTGGGCTGTAATAGCATGCTTCACCTGTATTGATAATGATGTCACATTCTAGCTTTAAAATCCCTCAAGTTTGAAGTTAAGGGTTGTATGAGAGAAATGTCTAATTTGGTAAATTCAAAATCAGGTAAATCAACCTCAATTTTCCTAATGGCTCAACTTGTAGAGTTCGTACACGTAGATTCTAAAGCAATTGAGTCAGAGTGCCTGAGGGAACCACGTAGCCCGCAATGGTCTTAGCCTCTTAGGAGAGCGGGGGAGTCAAGCCAGAGTCTGAACCCATGTCTGCTACTCTTGTTTAGGGAGTGACCATGAGCCTCAGTTTCCTCATTTGTAAAAAAGAGATTAAATTTCCTAGCTTGATGCTTTAATTAGTTAGTGTACGTGCCCCACAGATTAGAAGCTCAGTGAGTGGTACCAGCTTCTTCATCATCATCATCATCATCAATCATCACCATTTGCATCCAAACAGCCAGAAAGTAGCCAAGTCCTGTGAACCCAATGAACCAGCAGTTACGGCAGGTTGCAGTCTGGATGGCAGAGAACTTGAATTTAGCTTCGTTCTAGCTGAGTTAGTTTAGCAGCCTGGCCTGAGACATTACTCAGTAGGAGAGACTAGCTATTATAAAGGCTGTTTCTGGTTCTGTTTTTGAAGAGCAACTCATCCCCGTGCTTCATATTTTCATCTGCAAAATGGGGATGAGAACCCGCCTCCGCTCATCCCAGCAAGCATTTCAGCACTGCCCGTCTTGGAAACTGGCTGTGGAGTAAGCAAAATTAGCAAGGCAGGCAGCAGGGAAGTAGGAAGGCCCTTGGGTTGCTTGTTGGAAGCTGAGAGCTGGAAATAATTTTCTCTGATCTATTGCCTAGAGAGCACCATGAGCCAGCTGGCCTGAGAAGATAAGGGAACTGTTCTTCTCCAGCCTGGGTGGTACCATTACCTAACAAGGAGTTGGGCAAGATGCTTAGGGAGCGGTACTTTCACTGTGTGCCAAAGTCTGCCCGCGTTTCATCTGGATTCCAATTTTTATCCTTTGCCACGTTTTAAAAATTATTTTAGATCTTCCCTGGAGGAAGGAACCACAATTTCTCCAGCTCTTCTCAGACAATTTGTTCTAAGTGTAAAGGAGTGGAGGTGGGGGTGGGAACAGACATGGAATTCGCCAAATTTGAGAATAAAAAAAAAAAGCCTATATTTTTAAAAATGACTTGGAAACACTTTGGAAATCACAGTAGCTTTGCATAAATGCTATAATGCTCTGCATCCCCTCCTTGGTCTGTTTGTATGCTTGCTCTTGCAGCCGTATTCTGCCTTAGTAGAAGCAGTGTCTGGAAAACTAAGAGGAAAAAGAGGAAGCAAGTGGTTTTCACCTCTGTAGGATGGTGGCGTAAGAATGGAATTGAGCATTGTGATGGGCAATTTTGTGTCAACTTGACTAGGGTGTGGTGGCCATTTGTTTGTTCTAAAACCAACCTGGATGTTGCTGTGAAGATATTTTTTTAGATGTGATCAACATTTAAATCAGTAGATACAATTCTGACAACCAGTTCCAATGTGTGGGTTTTCCAGCACCACCAAGCAATTCTCCAACACCAACTGGGTGTCCTACAACTCAACTCAATTCTGATACTATCTACCAGGACATAGCAGCAGATCCCACAGGTTAAGGGCTCAGTCCCACAAGACGGCTCCCCGCACCTCCCCAGATGCCAATTGCAAGTTCAGGTTGTTACCTGTGCTTCTGACGACCCACTTATAGATTGGAAGTTCCCACGACACCCTTCTTTAATACATTTGCTAGAATGGCTCACAGAACTCAGAGAAACATTTTACTTACTAGATTACCGGTTTATTATAAAAGAATATAAGTCAGGAACAGCCAGATGGGGAAGAGATGTTTAGGAAAAGGTAAGGGGAAAGGGTGTGGAGCTTCCGTGACCTCTCCCGACGCACCACTCTACCCAAATCTCCACGAGTTCACCAACCCAGAAGCTCTCAGAACCACACCCTTTTGGGTGTTTGTGGAGGCTTCATTACACAGGCAAAATTGATTAAACCATTGGCCACTGATGGTTGAACTCAATCTCTAGCCCTTCTCCCTTCACCAGAGGTCAGGGGGTGGGACTGAAAGTTCCAACCCTTTAATCACACGGTTGCTTCCTCCGGGGTGACAAGCCCCCATGACAAGCCCCCACCACCGTTAGGTGGCATTCAAAAAGCCACCTCATCAACATAACAAAAGATACCTTTATTGTTCTCCTCACTTACAGAAATCCCAAGGGTTATAGCAGCTCTGTGCCAGGAAGGGGTTGAAGACCAAATATGTATTTCTTATTATAAATCACACCTCCTAGGGACCAGCATGTCCCCCTTTTGCTGTAAGAGTGAGATGCTAGTATTAGTCAGTGTTCTCCAGAGAAACAGAACTGATAGGAGATGATATATAAATAAAAGTTGACGTTACAGTTTCAAGTCCAAAATCTGCAGGGTAGCAGGGAGGACTCTTCGCTTACTAATACCAGCATCTCACTCTTATAGCAAAAGGGGGACATGCTGGTCCCCAGCAGTTGTGATTGAAGGGCTGCCATAAGATGGCTCATCCCCAAACATCCCCCCTCCTCTCTTTACCCCCAAGTCTACCAGTCAGCCTGCAAATTCGTTTTGGAAAGTCACCGAGAGGGACAACATTACCTATAGAAGGCCATAGAATTTTCCTTACCATTAGGCCATTAGCTTGGCAAATTGCTCAGATTAGCTAGCTGGGCATTGGACCCTGGAAAGAGAGACATAATATTGACTCCTGAAAATGGATTCCTATTCTGATACTCACAAGCCCTGAGGGTCTGGGGCAGATAAGGGCAGTCTAAAGAGTGGGAACAGGAGCTGGAAGGGATGTTGAGAAGGAAGGTGAAGAGATTCGAAGGATACCATTTGTTATGTTTAGTAATATTATGAATCATCAGCATTATAATACTGATAAACCCCAGCCTGGGCATCTTGTCACTGGAGACAAATCTCAACATGCACACCTCCGCAGGCAGCAGTGGCCAGCTGGGTACCAAAATGGCGAAGTGAAGGCCCACATCCCTGACACTTCCGGCCCCCACTGCTCACCTGAGCAAGGAGCCGGATAACCCCACCCTGTCAGCTACACCCAAGGACTTTGCTTTCTTGATGTGGGAAAAGGCAGCTCAGAATCTTTCAACTCAACAATTTCTCCTCCCCCAGATCTCATCCCTGTGAACCTAGACCCTATACTGTAGTCGGTCCTTTGCTCGGCAGTAAAACTTTTCCTCTCCCTACTCAATCTTTGGTCTCTTAATATTCTTCTTCTCTTTAAAAATAATCACCATTGATTCAGTTCCTATTCTCTTATCCTCATTTATAGCCCTTTGGTGTAAATATTGCTCCATTTTGCAAAGGAGGCAACTGAGGCTGAAAGAGCTTTCCCAAGTGTCAGAGGGCAGATTCGAGCCCAGCTTGGCTGAGGGCTGGTACTTGAGCTGACCCACAAGAGATTCCAGAAATGATGGAGAAATGCTACAGCTGAGGCACCTTGGAACTGAAAGGGACTCCATGGTCAGGCTCTATGCACAACGGGAAGCAAGAGGAGAAAGGAGTTATTTAAAATGAAAATTAAGGGCTCGTTATTCTCTGAATTTAAATGCAGACATGACATTTACAGCATGATAACCCAGGAATACTAACACATTGCTCGTAATTAGACCTGGCGCGTCTTTACTCTTTGACAGATGCAAAGGATTTCAAAATGTAATTAAACCTTCCAATACCCTTGTGAGGAGGCGGCATCATATTCATTTTACAGATGGGTGAACTGAGGCCAACAGAAGACAAGTCTCTGAAAGTTAACTCAGGAATTTGTAAGAAAACATTAAGGAAACCCCATGGTTCTCTGCTCCACTGTGCTTCAGCTCCAAGCAGCCCAGAGCAGTGGTCCAGAATTTTTAAGGAAGGAATCAAGATTACATGTGGTTAGGAAAACTTTTCACCCACATTTATCCATCAGAATATCTAAAGCAACTAAGTGAGGCAACAGAATGAAAATCAGTTCCTATGTGCTTTAAGCCATTATGTTAGTTGCAGTGGATTTATCCAGGATTTCTGCAAACATGCTTGGTCATAGGATTCTCTCATGGTATTTGTTAATGATCTAGGTTTTCTGGATTCTTTCTTAGAGATTCTGATTTGGTCGGTCTGGGGTGGATCCTAGGAATCTAAATTTTTTAGAAGTTTCCAGGTAACTTTTTATAAGCAGGCAAGTGTGGGAAATGCTGGATTAACCATCCTGTAAGTACTTTGCAAGCCTATAATTTGCATGCCTGGCACTGTGTTAGGTTCTGTCAGATAGACTCAGAGTGTAAGAAACAACCTTAAAAGCTCCTTTCTTCCCCTTACTCAATGTAATGGAGAATGCAACAAGTGTTTATTGCACATCTATTCTACTGAAAGCCTTAGTTCCCATTTAGGTTGTTATATAATATTGAGCAGAGTTCCCTGTGCTATACAGTAGGTCCTTGTTGGTTATCCATCTTAAATATAGCAGTGTGTACGTGCCAGTCCCAAACTCCCTAACTATCCCTTCGCCCCATCTTTCCCCCCGGTAACCATAAGTTCGTTCTAAGTCTGTGAGTCTGTTTCTGTTTTGTAAATAAGTTCATTTGTATCATTTCTTTATCTTTGCATTTTTAAAGCATGAAATGGGGATCCTCAGAGAAATCTCCAAATGGGCCTTGAAGTCCTATGAGCCATATGGCATTATTTTTTCCCATTGTGCTGATAAGATCAGAGGCTATTAATATTATAAATGTTTTTTTGGTCAAGGTAGGCCAAAAGTCAGTGCCCCTTTTCCTATAAAATATCTGTGGGTTTACACTGGAGATAAATGAATAATATATACAAATTCTTCCTTTGAAGTTACTTTGTTTGGGAAGCTTGTCCCCTTAATTTGCACACAGACTTGTCCCTTGTTTCCCAAATGAACCAGAAGAAACATCTAATGGAAAGTTGCTATGAGCCTTATAGGATTAAGCCATGGGGGAGGTTATTAACAGAGTTCATTGTGGGCAGCAATCTTTGCCCCAGGAAAGGTTATTAGAAAAGATCAGGACATGCCCCCGGCTTGTGGGAAGAATTCCCCATCTTTCCAGTGATGTGATGGTTGGAGATAAAACCCCTTTGTGTCCATGCCATCACTTAGCTACACCCGCTCTGGAGTCCAGATCAGTTCAGAGTCGCCAAGAATTTGACCTTTGTTAGAGAGCTGAAAACTGTACGTCATATCTAAAGAGTGAAATTTCTGTCATAGTATAATTAAAAGAATCAAAGCCACTCTAGCCCGGAAAGGGGAGACATCCTTAATTTCGGCAGCCCTAAAACAGTCATCTCCACTCATTTGGAAGCTTTCACATCACTGGTCCATGTGATCCCCCCCAGGATCCTGAAGCAGGACAGTGGGCAGGACTGCAATGTGTTCTGGTGACCTGAGGATCCTGAGGAAGAAAAGGGGACACGGGCTTCAGTCCTGGCTCTGTCACCAGGGGCCTCAAGGAAAATAATCTCAGTGGGGTCTGTAAGCCATAGGGCTACTCTATCTCACTCACAGCATTAGAGGAAGGGCAAAGTAAGAAAGCATATCCAAAATCATTTGAAAAGGAATAGTGTCCTTTGATGTTTTCTCAAAGGGGGAAAAAAGAAGATTTTGCTGATAATATTTGGGAGGTAAGGGAGGGTGGAACTAGCTGCAGAACAGGGGAAGTTTTGTACCCAGAGGGAAATACAGATAGATTTAAAGAAAGGGCAGGCCTGGCTAAATGTGACATGTGGCCATCTACAATGCCTTCCCATGGTCCCTGCCTTCTGGTCTTCATGCCCTTGATTGTTGACTGGATGGTGACTTGCTTCTAATGACAAAAGATGGCCAAAGTGATGGGACGTGACTTCTGCGATGAGGCTATAAAACACTGTGACTTCCATCTTGCCGGCACTTTCTCACCCTACCTGCTCAGGCTGATGAAGCCAGCTGCCCTTCGGAGAGGCTCATGTAGCAAGAACTGGGGTGGCCTCTGGCCAACAGCTCAGGAGGAGCTGAGGCCTGGAGTCCAACAGCTCGTAAGAAACTGAAGCCTACCTACCACTGTTGAGTGAGCTTGGAAGCAGATCCTGCCCAGTTGAGCCTGGAGATAACTCCACCCCCCAGGAGAGACGTTGATGGCAGAGACAAGAGTCTCTTGTGAGAGACTGGGGGCAGAGGCACCCAGATCAGCCATGCCCAGATTCCTGACCCACAGAAATGGTAAGATAATGTGAATACTGTATTAAGCGGCTAAAACGTGGGATAATTTTTTACACGATAGGTAAGTAATTTACCAGTTAACCTAGGATTACCTGGAATGGTTCTGGAGGAAAAGAAACGAAAGGTCTGACATAATGAACCTGCGAAGTTGTTAAACATGTGACCCTGACATGGAAGAAAAGGGAAAAGAAATGCTCCAGGGAGAACCGGGGCAGAGAGGAGAGAGAGAGAGGGAAAGGTAGAAATAAACGAAGAGCAACCAAATGAGAGAAGCAGAGGCTATTGATTCAGCGCCTGCTGTGGCAGGGAGTCAGCCAGCGTCACTTGTGTTTGGCAGAGACTCAAGGGCAGGCAGGGCAGGGGGAGAGCTTCATAGACGAGAAAAGGGAAGGCTCCACCTGGACCCTGATTGGAGGCTATTGGCCTGCGGAAGCTGGGGGCAGGCCGACTAGGAGAGGGGCTCCTATGTGATAGGTTGGGGGGCATGTTTGGCTTTCTCTGATTGGCCCCAAGTCGGAAGTGAGGATGAAAATTAGCGAAGCTGGCAGTTATTAAGCAAGTCCCGGCCATTTTTGCCCCATTGCTAGAAGGGTTATTGTTTAGCTTCCTGGACTGTTGCTAGAGATAGTGGTCTGACTTTCTACAAGTCTGACTTAGAGCTGGCTGGCCTCTGGGGCTGCTTAGCCTGGATAATGGGCTGGTCGCCGCAGCCTGTGGCTCAGGGCTCTATTTTCATATACGGTCTAGCCATTGTCCATTTGTATATTCAGTCTCTCAGAAGGAAGAGTAGTTATGAAGAAATGGGGTGCTTGAACTAAATTGAGGGGATTCCAGAAATGGACTTGAGATATCCCTAGTCACAGAAGGGAAAATTATCAGGGGCATCCTGCTGCTTTTTCACGGACTTATAGATAAATCCATGATGAACACCACAGAGAAAGGTTCGTCCATAACGTGCTTCAGAAATGTGGACCCACGACAAGTCACTGGTCCAGTTCAAGTTCCTTGTGACCGTGTTTAAGCCACACCTGTTTTTCCTTTCATTACCTGGATCTGAAAGCAGGTTTGCAAAGCCATTTCTACGATACGATTTATAGCCTTTTATATAGTTTGCTTTGCTCTCTGTCACGCTTCCCTCCATAGAGCCAGCATTAAAGTAGACTCTTACATTCCAGGTTTTTTTTAGAACCAGCCCCCCCGGAGAGTCTTTACCTCCATGATCCTGAGTTACAGCGTAGCTTTCTCTGCTGAACTCCTTTTAATAAAATCTTTTTTCACAGTCAGACTTCGGAGACGGTTTTTTTTTTTTTCTTCTTTTCTTCTTTCCGCTTTGCCTTTTTACCTGCTGTTTAACCAGAAAATTACCCTCCACATAGGAAGGTAAATGCTCTCTTCTCCTGTTGTTAGAATAAAAAATTATCTTGTAACTTTTCACTGTCGGGCAAAACTACATCCAATCAACACTCCCTCTTAGCAAGCAGTGACTTTCAGAAGGGGAACCGGGGTCTGGATAATAACAGCAGGGCTTGTAATCTTCCCTGTGCTAATGAGGGTCACCTCCTACCTGACTTGCAGGACTTCTGCGGAAGTTAAAGCTTCTCCTGCTCTAATTAGCGATGGCCGATGGAGCGGGGAGCCTGCACCTTTAAAGGTATCCATCCTAGCAATTTGAACAATGCAGAGAACAATTATCTGCAGGCCCAATGGCAAAGATGGTTAATTAAAGTAGTGATGATGTTGATAAGAAGAATGACAAACAGGGGTCCCTCGTTAATGAGCGAGGTCGCATTCTCCGCTCCCTTCTCCCCTTGCTCATCAGGAAATAGCAGAGTGGAGCCCCCAGGAGACTCGTGCTCAATTAGGCCCTGCAGGCAGGGGAAGCTGCCAAAGGCCCTGTGAAGAGAAAATTGAACCACCTAATTTGGGAGGGAAGGAGGGAGGGCACGGGCTTTAATGGAATATGCCACTGGCACTTCCAGGCTCACAGCTGCTGGGACTGCCACTTGAAATAGTTCCCGAAAAGGCAGACGCGTGGCAGGAGGGAGAGACAGGGGTTTTGAAGTCACACAGGCCTGAGTTGGAATCCTGGTTCTAGGGATGTTACTCCATCACTCAAAGCCTGTTTTCCCCGTCGAGTGTTGTATGAGATTATGTGTGTATGCGTGGCGGGGGGGTGGGGGGTGGGGGAAAGGGTGCAGAGCACCCAGGTCACACAGGTGAAAACTGGCAGCCTCCCTTCCCACCTTCCCATGGCCCAACACACCTGCCCCGACGGACCTCATCCCTCTCTGCCATCTCTTTTGCCCTTCACGGTTGATAGGACCTGTTTATCGTGGGCTACACTTTGCCCCATTCAGTGTTACCTGGAAGGTTGTCCTAAAGACCTTTCTTGGGCATTATGTGTTGTTCCTTCTAGAAGTCAGCCTTCTAAGAACAGGCCCTGTTCCTTCTCTGTCTTTGTCATCTTCCCACCATCAGTGCTCAGCAGATCCCAGTGGTGGCATATGAGTTGGACATCTCCCCCTCCCCGCACTGCCCCTAACAAGGGAGGGTCCTTGGAGGGACGCAGGGAGCTAAAGAACCCGAAATCTTGCTTTTTCAGGTTGAGGGAAACCCTCCCTGGTGCTAACACCTACATTTGTAGAGCAGAATCGTCTTGCTATATCGATTTTGTTCTTTCCAACGACCCTGTGAAATTGATAGGCTGGGCAGAGACTCCCAAAGTTTAATTGACTTGGCAAAAATCTAACTTTTAGGGAGAAGCAGAACTAAAAGCCAGATATTCTGAGGAAAAGCTGGAATACACTTTCCATTCTTCAGGAAATAACCAACATTGATTGGAGTCTGTATCACTCAGGATAGGTTAGGAAAATCTCAGTGGCCTTAGACAACCCAGGTTTATCTCTCTCCCAGGGTACATGTGCATCCCAGGTCGCTTGGGGTCCTCCTCGCTCAGTCACCCCCTGGAATCGTCTGCACTCTGAGGGCCAGGCTGACGGAGCAGACACTCCTCGGAGCATTGCTGATGGCGGGGGCAGAGGGAAAGTCAGGAGGGCTTAAGCACATGCTTGTTCCTACAGCATCAGCCTGGGAGGTGACAGCCTTCACTGCACTCAGTCTCAGTGACCAGGCCCGAGTTCAGCAGGGCAGGGAGGTGTGACCCTCGCAGAGTGAGGGCTGGACACTTCTGAGAGGTAACACAGTCTCCCATCCACCCCACTGTGCTTTGTCTCAACTCCTGAGTGCTGTTGGAATGAGGGGTGGCTGGGGGGATCTACTCACCCGGGATAGTCACTGGATTCTAGATGGAGGATTGTGGACCCCTCTTCCTGCCCTTTTTTGGAAGCAGAGACCCGGGAAAGATATCTACAATAGTGTTTACTTTGGAGGAGATCATTTAGAAGGTAATGTTTAAGCTTGACCATCAGTAACATGTTTAAATCCTGGACCAAAAGTTAATATCTTAGCAATTGCAGAAGGAGAGGCTGTATGCCCTGTGTACCCACCTCGGGCCTCTCACCGCAGGGAATCAAACGGGTGTGAGCGTGGTTCAAAGCCTCAGGCAAAGGTTTACGGTTTTCTCTAAAATGTCCCACATTTTTGTTTGTTTGCTGAAAAGAAAGAGAACAAAGTAACTTGCTAGTGACAAAGGCCACACTTCCCCCCCTAAGAACAGTAGAAATAGCCTTTCCGAGATGTTCAGTATTGCCACACAGAACATGGCCAGGGGCCTCAAGCAAAGGACCCAGAGACTGGGCTCTCCGGGGCTGGAGCTCTCCCAGGACAGGCCACACAGCCTCTCCACTTGTATTTGCAGTGCACAGTTCGTCTTCATCCTATAAAAATGGCTTGTTTGCAAAAAAACAAAAAATAAGAACCCACAGATTCTCCTCTGGTTCATGCAGCCTGTTCTGTATGGATAAACATCAAATACATTTCCTTACTGACTGAGACTTCCTTTTTCATCTACTTCCGGGAGGGTTTGTGGCAGGGTCATCTTTAAACTTTGTGTGAAATAGCACAGCCAGAACTGAAACCAGAGCAGAGACTGCGGGGTGGGAGCAGAGCAAGTAGAGGTTTCCACATCCCAGAATAGCTAGCGACCTGTCAAGCACTGACTTGCCTCCGTAAGTTCTGGGCGCCGAGGCACCAAAGGACCACATCGGCCTCCTCGGAAGCGTTGTGCCTCTGACAGCCCAGGTGATTATGCAGGTAAAGTGCCACTTTGAGCGCTGTCCTCTCCTGCTTTGCTGCATGCGACTACCGGTCCCCTGTCTGAAGGCCTAGGCAAGGCTGGTTTATGATAGGGTAGGTGTGCTGTGAAATCTTAGTGCCAGCCTACCCACCAGCGGTGTCCACAGCCCCCTCTCCACTCTGGCCCTGCCTTCCCTCCCAGCTACCTTTCTCGGGAAGAAAAAGAGTCTGATCCATCTCTGTGTTCGGATGTTGGCTGAGAAGACCTTAAGATATGACTTGATCCAGGGATTTTTGTTCCATTACATTTCTCTAAAATCAATTTATTGACTAGCTATCAGAGCCAGGAAGTACAGAGATGAAGAGGACAGAGGGTCTGAGCATGAAAACCCTCAGGCCCAGGCCACCAGGGCTCCCAGGCTTAGAGGGCCCACTCTGTTCCTCCTCCAGCCCTGCCCCTCCCTGGGGGGAAGGATTCTGCAGGCCCGGAGGGATGTACCAGCTGAAACTCGTGAACGTCCCTCCTTCTACTCCACGTTCTGGGGACCCAGCACCCCAGATTCCTTGCCCAAACAACCCGCAACAGCACCCGGGGCCTGTGCAAGCCCCTCCCCAAAGTCCCACCGGGTCTGGTAGGAGTTCATCCAAGGGGTGAACGTTGGGGGAGAGATGGCCACGGCTTGGACTTTCGGCCTGAGCTGTCCACAGACTTGAGACCATCTCCCTCTCAGTGTGGGACGGAACAAGGGGTGGGAGGTGGAGTGGGCTGGTCAGCAGGGCAGGGCCTCTATCAGAATGCTTGTCTTGGTCCTGAAAACGCGGGGACGGTCTCGTGATTGGGCAATCTGGGAGGCGACAGTAGAGCAAAGGTTAGATGCCAGCAGATCCCAAATCTAGAATGGGTTTCTTTCTGCCAGCAAGGGGTTAATCCACGCCTGTTACCTATTTCTGATTGTTTACGGGAAGATTTGATCATGAACGGCCAGTGAAAGTGTTCAAGAGTCTGATTCTTCTTGTCTATCTAAATTACTATCTCAGGAGGTAAAGCAAACCAATTTACCTTGAGGCTTTCATCAGAGAAATCCGTAGACAGTCCAGGAACCACATGCTAACAAGATAGTGAGTCCTAAAGCAGGAAAACGAACTAAAAAGCCAAACTCAAACTAAAAGATATTGCTTCATGATAAACTCCCACTTGTTCAGGCTAAAGAATCCAAGGATAGCAGTATCAGGGAAAATACAAATATCCTGGTTAACTGAATGTTAAGTTAAAATTATCTGTCCTCACAGAATTAACTAGGACAACATTAAAATTATACATAATACATCCCTCTTTTTGTCACTGAGTCAGTAATTTTGACAGATTGCCTTCCCCACCTCCCACCATACCTCCAACTTTCTTTTCTTTTTTCCCTTTTTTTTTTAATTGCCAATATGTATTTAGGGTCTCTCCTCCAAAGATTGGCTAGGAAGTAGAAGTAGAACAAGAAGGTCCCAGTTGTCCCGTCCTTGTTATGACCAAAGACAGACCCACAAGAACTTTTCCTTAGGGACAATCAGCAATGTCCCTACAGTCATAGCCTCCTGTATAAAGTTTATGGCTTGACTGCTGTGGTGATGCCTCAATATTAGATAGGACTCGTCTCAGCTGTTGTCATCGGAGAGAGTGGCACTCACCAGAGAATTCCCTTTAATTAGAGAATTCAGTCTTCTCCACTTTCCCTTCTGCACTGGGGGAAGAACAATAGTTGCCTACTTAGCCCAAATGATCATCTTGCTATATGAGGTCCTCCGCCTAAAGAATGTCCAAATCCCTGTTGTCATTTAACTGCTTCCTTTATTTTCTTGGTTAACTCCATCCTTATCTACATGATAATCCCCTTAGGCATTTTTCCCCCAGACCATTTGAGAGATTTCTCCAGGAATCTACATGACTGTAGAATATAGGACAGATTTGATAGAGAACAAGATGACAGCAAAGAGTGTATGTGGTGGGGATGATGGACTTTAAATGCCCTGCTACAGAGCATGTACTTTGATCTTAAGGTCAACAGATCACTATTCACAAGATTGAACGAGTAAGGGACATGACCAGGTGTTTGAAAAGGCAGAGTCAGGCCAAGAGGGAAGGTTTTAGAGGTGCGGGGAGAATTCTTGCATGTAGAACTTGGGCTTTGTGTTGAAGTAAAGCTGACTTCAAATCCTACTTCCAGGGACTTCCCTGGTGGTGCAGTGGTTAAGAATCCACCTGCCAAAGCAGGGGACACGGGTTTGAGCCCTGGTCCGGGAAGATGCCACATGTCGCGGAGCAACTAAGCCCATGTGCCACAACTACTGAGCCTGCACATCACAACTACTGAAGCTCATGCGCCTAGAGCCCATGCTCTGCAACAAGAGAAGACACCGCGATGAGAAGCCCATGCACCGCACCCCCACTTGCTGCAACTAGAGAAAGCCTGCGCACAGCAATGAAGACCCAATGCAGCCAAAATAAATAAATAAATTTATTTTAAAAAATCCTATTTCCAATATTTATCAACTATGTATCCATTAGGTGCTTGTTATTCACTTTCTCTGATCCTCTATTTCCTAACCGGAAAAAGTCATGCCTCGCAGTATTGCTGTGAAGATTAAATAGGTATAAGGAGCTCCTACTGGCAAAACAGGATGAGACAGGAGGCAGATCTAAACCAGGGCAGTGGTGGTGGGCATGGAGAGGAGGAGATGGGCTTTGGAGACAGCGTCACTGGGATGGGTAAGAGGACTCGAGGGTGGCTAGGTAGTCCATCTTGAGTGACCTAATAAATTGTACACCTCATGGCTGAGTGGGGGTTAAGGAAGGACAAAAGAAGAACAGATTTTTTTCAGATGGAAAAAGGGCAGATAATGAGTTTCATTTTGGATAGTTAAATTGAGAGAGTGAGTAGAAGACATTTAGGTGCAGGTGGCGATTAGTTCACTAAAAACAGGGATATCTAGAGAGCACTGTCTATTCAGGACTCATCAGAATGTAGGTCCTTATGGTCACTATGGAATTTGCTT
Source organism: Balaenoptera acutorostrata (assembly GCF_949987535.1). Taxonomy (NCBI): domain Eukaryota; kingdom Metazoa; phylum Chordata; class Mammalia; order Artiodactyla; family Balaenopteridae; genus Balaenoptera; species Balaenoptera acutorostrata. Next base: position 13,385,752 of record NC_080081.1, read on the forward strand.
GGCTGGCCCAAGAGAACAAGTTGGATTCATTCTCTCATTGATTCTTTCACCTACTAATTCATCAAACATACGCTGAGCATCTCTTATAAGCCATGCTCAGTGATGTTAAACAATGGTGAACAGGCAGAAGTTGTCCCTGACCCTCAGAAACTTATCCTATCCTAGGGTAGAGGATCTGAGACGGCCACAGATGCCCCAGCCCTTCAATCATGGGTGGCCAGGACCCCAAGCCTGTGTGTGGACTGGGCCAGGATGCTGAGTGGGGCACAGGGTGGAGTATCGCTGTGTGTGATTGTGAGTCATGGCACAAGAAGGAGGGAAGACAGTCTTGGCAAGAGTGTCTGAGAACAGAGCAAATTGCGGATCTGGAATAAACTAGGTACAACACAGGACCAGAAAGGTGGAATGTGCAGGTTGAGATGGTTGAGGGTGAAGAGATTCCCTGATGTATTTCCGGTGAGGGGAGGCAACAGTCTTTTCCGGGGAATCCATCACTTAGCTATAGGTGCTAAAGTGATTGCTGAAAACAATTGGAAATTAGTATTTTGGATCAGAAGGACCTTATTCTTTTAAGTACCTAGCATTGTGCCTGGTAGAACGTGCTTAGCGAATGTTTTATAGAATGGGAAGAAAAAGGAATAATAAAATGAAAGAAAGGAAGGAAACATTGGAAAGAGTTAAATTATGAGCTATAGAGTTAGAAGATAATAAAGATATTGTAGAATCTCTACTGACACTATACCGAGTCATAGAAATTATTACGGGGGTAAAAACTTGATAATCTGAGTTTGGGGACTGCTGAAAATTAATGAAACCATACTCCAATGACTTTGAGTAAAACTGGTCATTAGTAACTCTGTGATGGGCAACATCAGAATACTATGGGTTAATTGTGTACCTTTTCTAAATTTCAGAATCTCACCTAGGGGTGGCTTTGTCTCCTAGAGAGCAAAGAAAATGACATTAGCAGAAGATCATGACTCTTCAGTGGTGACTGAGCTAATACATCGTCCTCAGTGGCTTCCACCTTCACGTGGGGAGTAGTGAGGCGGTGGCTAGGGGGTTACTGGCTGTGACCTGCAGCTGCATGTGTGAACGCAAACCTTCAGCAGTGGCTTCTTAGAAGAACAGTGATACATATGCTTCTGCTTAAGACTTAACTGGCAGGCTGCCTGGCAGAGCCTCTGGGAGTGATGCCCTGATTTGCAAGAATTTAATGACTTGTCATTTAACACCTGAAGGTACAGAGACAAGAGGGGAGGGTATTTGTACATGCCTGTGCCCCCAGAGAGAGTGAGCACCATGGATTTGTGAAGGCACTGTCTTGCCTTTCCAGAAAAGAATTCTTTATGCTATGTTTATTCAATAACTGTTAGTTTGATATTAACATTCAGTGTTCTTACTCAGAAATATTTAAAAATTCTATTCTTCAATTTCAAAACTCCTGCTATGTACTAGAGAAGATCATTTTCTTCCCTCTCCCCTCTTTTGTGTATATTATGATGGGTTTGGTTAGTCATAAATTAAACTTGAAAACAATTGTAATTCTAGAGTTCTGATAAAATTTTCACTCCTTTAATTTTTTTTTCTCATTGAACAAACATATTATTCACAGGAACAGATGACATACTGAAAGCTAGATGTCCCCATGGCTTTCAAACACCAATATGGGAGGTCCCGATTTCCTCTTCATCGTCATATCCTCTTTTTCCACATGCAACAACTATTTGAATAATTTAAATGATCAGATATGCAAGCATCACCCAGAAGTGTGAGGACTTTGAGTTTGAAATAGCTCAGTATTTCCAGACTAGGATAAGAATAACAGTGTGCCTAATTTACATTTTCTTATCTCTTTTTGATATAGTTATAATGGTAACTGTAGTAATGGTTTAACAGCAGAAACGACAATGTAAATCTCAAGCCCCAGATTACCTCTAATCCAGGGTTCTCACTTCAGGTAATGAAAGCCAACAACTGGAATTAGGAAGAGGGAAGCATTTAAATGTAAACGTCTTCAAATCACACAAAGGAAAGTCAAATAAATATGGTTGGATTCTTAATATTGGTTCCAAGGAAATCATAGCTTATCAGGACAATAGAACATAAAACAGAAAAGAAGCATAAGTAGTAGAAAGCATAAAACGAGAACGTCAGAGGATAGCAATCTAAAAGTCATAACAATTCTCAAACTAAAAGACAAAGGCTCAGACCATGTGAAGAAAAATGAAGCTACATGTTAACTGCAAATTACAAAAATTTGAAAATAATGTTAAAATGAAAGGAAAATTTAAAACAAAAAGTATTACATGATACAAAGGGGTCATTTTATATTGGAAATGGTAGCCCCATCAATAAAAATATGGAAGTCGTAAACACTAAATAACAAGTCACAAAAATATATAAACTAAAAACTTATGAAAGGATATAAGCACAGTTATAGTGGGAGATTTTAGCAGGCACTCTGTCTTTGATAAATTAAATATTTATATATATGTGTATATACACATATATCATAATTTAAATGATTATATACAAGGATATATATGCAATATATAGTTACAGTATACCTTACATATATTTTTATATTATATAGAGAGATATTTGTATAGCTATATAATTTCATAATGCAGTACATATTCTTTTCAGGTATTTTTACAAAAATTGTGTACATACAAAGCCCCCAAAGAACCTCAGTACAGTTCAGAAAGTAGAAATTGTGCAGGCAGAATTACCTGACCACATGTTGATTAAAAATAACAGGACTAGAACCAGTACCCACCTCTTTGCCCTGGAAGTGTGCTTGTGGGCTGTTTCTCCAGGGCATCCATCCTTTCTTTCCTCCAGAACTGTTCGCAGGCCTTCAGATTTGGGTCTTGGACTGGAACTACACCACCAGCTTTCCTGGGACTCCAGCTTGCAGAGGGACTTCTCAGCCTCCAAAATCGACCGCGTGGTTGACAGAGTCTTAGTGCTCCAGCTGGGTGTCAGGCGTGAGCCTCTGAGGTGGGAGAGCCAAGATCAGGACATTAGACCACCAGAGACCTCTCAGCCCCACATAATATCAATTGGTGAGAGCTCTCCCAGAGATCTCTGTCTCAACGCTAAGACCCAGCTCTGCTCAACCACCAACAAGCTCCAGTGCTTGACACCCCATGCCAAACAATGAGCAAGACAGGAACACAACCCCATCCATTAGTAGAGAGGCTGCCTAAAATCATACAAAGTTCACAGAAACCCCAAAACACACCACCGGATGTGGTCCTGCCCATCAGAAAGACAAGATCCAGCCTCATCCACCAGAACACAGGCACCAGTCCCTTCCACCAGGAAGCTTACACAACCCACTGAACCAACCTTATCCAATGGGGGCAGACACAAAAAACAACAGGAAGTATGAACATGCAGCCTGTGGAAAGGAGACCCCAAACACAGTAAGTTAAACAAAATGAGAAGACAGAGAAATATGCAGCAGATGAAGGAGCAAGGTAAAAACCCATCAGACCAAACAAATGAAGAGGAAATAGGCAATCTACCTGAAAAAGAATTCAGAGTAATGATAGTATAGATGACCCAAAATCTCAGAAATAGAATGGAGAAAATACAAGAAACGTTTAACAAGGACCTAAAAGAACTAAAGAGCAAACAAACAATGATGAACAACACAAAATATGAAATTAAAAATTCTCTGGAAGGAATCAATAGCAGAATAACTGAGGCAGAAGAACAGATAAGTGACCTGGAACATAAAATAGTGGAAATAACTACCACAGAGCAGAATAAAGAAAAAAGAATGAAAAGAATTGAGGACAGGTTCAGAGACCTCTGGGACAACATTAAATGTACCAACATTTGAATTATAGGGGTCCCAGAAGAAGAAGAGAAAAAGAAAGGGACTGAGAAAATATTTGAAGGGATTATAGTTGAAAACTTCCCTAATATGGGAAAGGAAATGGTCAGTCGAGTCCAAGAAGTGCAGAGAGTCGCATACAGGATAAATCCAAAGAGAAACATGCCAAGACACATATTAATCAAACTATCAAAAATTAAATACAAAGAAAAAAATGCAGCAAGGGAAAAGCAACAAATAACATACAAGGAAATCCCCATAAAGTTAACAGCTGATCTTTCAGCAGAAACTCTGCAAGACAGAAGGGAGTGGCAGGACATACTTAAAATGATGAAAGGGAAAAACCTACAAACAAGATTACTCTACCCAGCAAGGATCTCATTCAGATTTGATGGAGAAATTAAAACCTTTACAGACAAGCAAAACTGAAGAGAATTCAGCACCACCAAACCAGCTTTACAACAAATGCTAAAGGAACTTCTCTAGGCAGGAAACACAAGAGGAGGAAAAGACCTACAACAACAAACCCCAAACAATTAACAAAATGGTAATAAGAACATACATATTGATAATTACCTAAAATGTAAATGGATTAAATGCTCCTACCAAAAGACATAGACTGGCTGAATGGATACAAAAACATGACCCATATATATGCTGTCTACAAGAGACCCACTTCAGACCTAGGGACACATACAGACTGAAAGTGAGGGGATGGAAAAAGATATTCCATGCAAATGGAAATCAAAAGAAAGCTGGAGTAGCAATTCTCATATCAGACAAAATAGACTTTAAAATAAAGACTATTACAAGAGACAAAGAAGGATACTACATAATGATCAAGGGATCAATCCAAGGAGGAGATATAACAATTGTAAATATTTATGCACCCAACATAAGAGCACCTCAATTCATAGGGCAAATGCTAACAACCATAAAAGGTGAAATCGACAGTAACACAATAATAGTAGGGGACTTTAACACCCCACTTTCACCAATGGACAGATCATCCACAATGAAAATAAATAAGGAAACACAAGCTTTAAAGGACACATTAAACAAGATGGACTTAATTGATATTTATAAGATGTTCCATCCAAAAACAACAGAGTACACTTTCTTCTCAAGTGCTCATGGAACATTCTCCAGGATAGATCATATCCTGGGTCACAAATCAAGCCTTGGGAAATTTAAGAAAATTGAAATCATATCAAGTATCTTTTCCAACCACAACGCTATGAGGCTAGATATCAATTACAGGAAAAAAACTTTAAAAAATACAAACACAGGGAGGCTAAACAATACACTACTAAATAACCAAGAGATCACTGAAGAAATCAAAGAGGAAATCAAAAAATACCTAGAAACAAATGACAGTGAAACACGACAACCCAAAACCTATGGGATGCAACAAAAGCAGTTCTAAGAGGGAAGTTTATAGCAATACAGCCCTACCTCAAGAAACAAGAAAAATCTCAACTAAACAACCTAACCTTACACCTAAAGCAATTAGAGAAAGAAGAATTAAAGAAACCCCAAAGTTAGCAGAAGGAAAGACATCATAATGATCAGAACAGAAATAAATGAAAAAGAAATGAAGGAAACGATAGCAAAGATCAATAAAACTAAAAGCTGGTTCTTTGAGAAGATAAACAAAATTGATAAACCATTAGCCAGACTCATCAAGAAAAAGAGGGAGAAGACTCAAATCAACAGAAATAGAAATGAAAAAGGAGGCGTGACAACTGACACTGCAGAAATACAAAGGATCATGAGAGATTACTATAAGCAACTATATGCCAATAAAATGGACAAAGTGGAAGAAATGGACAAATTCTTAGAAAAGCACAACCTTCCGAGACTGAACCAGGAAGAAATAGAAAATATAAACAGACAAATCACAAGCACTGAAATTAAAACTGTGATTAAAAATCTTCCAACAAACGAAAGCCCAGGACCAGATGGCTTCACAGACAAATTCTATCAAACATTTAGAGAAGAGCTAACACCTATCCTTCTCAAACTCTTCCAAAATATAGCAGAGGGAGGAACACTCCCAAACTCATTCTACGAGGCCACCATCACCCACATTCTGAAACCAGACAAAGATGTCAGAAAAAGCAAACTACAGGCCAATAACACTGATGAACATAGATGCAAAAATCCTCAGCAAAATACTAGCAAACAGAATCCAACAGCACATTAAAAGGATCATACACCCTGATCAAGAGGGGTTTATCCCAGGAATGCAAGAATTCTTCAATATACACAAATCAATCAATGTGATACACCATATTAACAAACTGAAGGATAAAAACCACATGATAATCTCAATAGATGCAGAAAAATCTTTGAACAAAATTCAACACCCATTTATGATAAAAATCCTCCAGAAAGTAGGCATAGAGGGAACTTGCCTCAACATAATAAAGGCCATATTAGACCAACCAACAGCCAGCATCATTCTCAATGGTGAAGACCTGAAATCATTTCCACTAAGATCAGGAACAAGACCAAGTTGCCCACTCTCACCACTATTATTCAACATAGTTTAGGAAGTTTTAGCCACAGCAATCACAGTAGGAAAAGAAATAAAAGGAATCCAGATTGGAAAAGAAGAAGTAAAACTCCACTGTTTGCAGATGACTTGATACTATACATAGAGAATCCTAATGATGCTACCAGAAAACTAATAGAGCTAATCAATGAATTTGGTAAAGTAGCAGGGTACAAAATTAATGTACAGAAATCTCTTGCATTCCTATACACTAATGATGAAAAATCTGAAAGAGAAATTAAGGAAACACTCCCATTTACCACTGCAACAAAAAGAATAAAATACCTAGGAATAAACCTACTTAAGGAGACAAAAGAACTGTATGCAGAAAACTATAATACCCTGATGAAAGAAATTAAAGATGATACAAACAGATGGAGAGATATACCATGTTCTTGGATTGGAAGAATCAGCATTGTGAAAATGACTATACTACCCAAAGCAATCTACAGATTCAATGCAATCCCTATCAAACTACCAATGGCATTTTTCACAGAACTAGAACAAAAAATTGCACAATTTGTATGGAAACACAAAAGACCCCACATAGCCAAAGCAACGTTGGGAAAGAAAAACGTAGCTGGAGGAATCAGGCTCCCTGACTTCAGACTATATTACAAAGCTACAGTAATCAAGACAGTATGATACTGGTACAAAAACAGAAATATAGATCAATGGAACAGGATAGAAAGCACAGAGGTAAACCCACACACATATGGTCACCTTATCTTTGATAAAGGAGGCAAGAATATACAATGGAGAAAAGACAGCCTCCTCAATAAATGGTGCTAGGAAAACTGGACAGCTACATGTAAAAGAATGAAATTAGAACACTCCCTAACACCATACACAAAAATAAACTCAAAATGGATTAAAGACCTAAATGTAAGGCCAGACACTATAAATCTCTTAGAGGAAAACATAGGCAGAACACTCTATGACATAAATCACAGCAAGATTCTTTTTGACACACCTCCTATAGAAATGGAAATAAAAACAAAAATAAACAAATGGGATCTAATGAAACGTAAAAGCTTTTGTACAGCAAAGGAAACCATAAACAAGAAGAAAAGACAGCTCTCAGAATGGGAGAAAATATTTGCAAATGAAGCAAGTGACAAAGGATTAATCTTCAAAATTTACAAGCAGCTCATGCAGCTCAATATCAAAAAAACAAACAACCCAATCCAAAAATGGGCAGGAGACTTAAATCGACATTTCTCCAAAGAAGATATACAGATTGCCAACAAACACATGAAAGAATCTCAACATCACTAATCATTAGAGAAACGCAAATCAAAACTACACGAGGTATAACCTCACACCAGTCAGAATGGCCATCATCAAAAAATCTACAAACAATAAATGCTGGAGAGGGTGTCGAGAAAAGGGAACCCTCTTGCACTGTTGGTGGGAATGTAAATTGATACAGCCACTATGGAGAACAGTAAGGAGGTTCCTTAAAAGACTAAAAATAGAACTACCATATGACCCAGCAATCCCACTACTGGGCATATACCCTGAGCAAACCATAATTCAAAAAGAGTCATGTACCACAATGTTCATTGCAGCTCTATTTACAATAGCCAGGACATGGAAGCAACCTGACCATTGACAGATGAGTGGATAAAGAAAATGTGGCACATATATACAATGGAATATTACTCAGCCATAAAAAGAAATGAAATTGGGTTATTTGTAGTGAGGTGGATGGACCTAGAGTCTATCATACAGAGTGAAGTAAGTCAGAAAGAGAAAAACAAATACCGTATGGTAACACATATATATTGAATCTAAAAAAAAAAAAAAAAAAAAAAAGGTCATGAAGCACCTAGGGTCAAGACGGGAATAAAGACGCAGACCTACTAGAGAATGGACTTGAGGATACGGGAAGGGGGAAGGGTAAGCTGGGACAAAGTGAAAGAGTGGCATGGACATATATACACTACCAAACATAAGATAGGTAGCTAGTGGGAATCAGCCGCATAGCACAGGGAGATCAGCTCGTTGCTTTGTGACCACCTAGAGGGGTGGGATAGGGAGGGTGGGAGGGAGGGAGATGCAAGAGGGAAGAGATATGGGGATATATGTATATGTATAACTGATTCACTTTGTTATAAAGCAGAAACTAACACACCATTGTAAAGCAAGTATACTCCAATAAGGATGTTTAAAAAAAATACAGAAAATTAAGATGAAAAATTCAAGCATAAATTAAGATTAATAGCTGAAAACAAAAATTAAAAAGTGGAAAGGTCGGGGCTTCCCTGGTGGCGCAGTGGTTGAGAATCTGCCTGCTAATGCAGGGGACACGGGTTCGAGCCCTGGCCTGGGAGGATCCCACATGCCGCAGAGCGGCTGGGCCCGTGAGCCACAACTGCTGAGCCTGCGCGTCTGGAGCCTGTGCTCCGCAACGAGAGAGGCCCGCGCATCGCGATGAAGATTGGCCCCCGCTTGCCACAACTGGAGAAAGCCCTCGCACAGAAACGAAGACCCAACACAGCCAAAATCAATCAATCAATCAATCAATCAAAACATACGCATCTGATTCAAGATCCTCATTAAAAAAAAAAAAAAAGATTGTAACTGAGTTGTCATGATATTTAAAAAAAAAAAAAAAAAAGTGGAAAGGTAAAATAAAATACATGTGTAAGCCGGAAAATAAAAATATTATTGAAGGGAATGAATACAAACAGGTTTTGGAAGAGATAAGCAAACAGAGGGAAAAGTCCCTCAGAATAGAAAACGAGTGAAAGTTAATTGTGAAAATCTGGAGGCTCAAAATAGAAAATGTGATGAAGGGCCGAATAATGGAGAAGCAATAGAAGCACAGACTCAAAGGAGATTTCAACATTTAAAAGCAGACTCGTTTCTAGAAGCTTGACGGACTGAGCCAGCACAGGTTCCTCTTACATCTACAAACAAGTAGAAACGTTGGAGAAAATATGCCAAAATAACCTTCCAAAACATAGCTGAGCTCAAAAGATAGGAAGGGAAGTCTGCAGGTGGTAGAACAAAGAAGAAACACAGCAGAAGGCTGCGGAGGCTAAAACTCGGGGGTCCATGGCAAGTCTAGGGCCCCGCAGAGCAGAGTCCATGGTAAGATGTGTGTCAAAAGCTGACTGGGGTCACACCTGTGGGGAGAAAGGGCCACAGGATGCGTTGGAAGCAGCCCGTGAACTGAGATGCTTTGCAGTGCTGTCCTCAGCTGAGCCTACAGGGCGCTTTGGAGCTGAGATGTCGCCAGTCAAAAGACCTGACCTTTAGCTTCACAGCAGAGTCATTCTATATGACCTGTTCCCA